>NC_085929.1:51823103-52110603 GCF_028885655.2 Pongo abelii | reverse complement strand
CAGCAGGGCAAGACAGTCCCCTCTCCCCACCATGCTGTCTCCTCCTGCAGAGGCGGCCATGGCAGGAGGTGCTGAGCAGGCTGTACCTCGCCAACCCTTCCTAGCCAGGTCCTGGGCTGGAAAACCGATCTCGGGTGTGGAGTGCAGCACTCACGTGGACAGGGCATCTCCTGGGGCTGATGCCTTGAGCTCTGAATGAATGCTGTCCACGTTACTGCAGGTCCAGCCCAGGCCGTCCAAGGGCCACCCACTGAGCAGGGAGGTTTCCGGGACTGGTCCCTGGGGCCCCCTGTGTGTTTCACTGAAGTAGGCTCAAAAGCAGAGACCATACCCCATTAAATGCTACCAAGCCCTCTAAGGAGTCTGGCCTGAGCCCAGGAGCTGCTGCAGGGAGGGTCACCAGCTTTGTGATGGGGGTGACTTCTGAGAGTTTTGGTATCTGGGGAATTAGGGGCTGATAACCTCAAGGAGGGATAACAGCAGCTGTTTCAGGGGGGCTACGCGCCGTCACGCAGGGCACAGGGCCTGATGCCTTAGAGCCCATCTCTGCCCCATGAGGTCACGACACAGGGAGCAGAAAAGGTGTGTGTTCTCCTTCCATCTCCCAGTCTCTGAGAGACCCTCCTCCCCATGCCCTCCACCTCCTGGAACCCTCGGCGACACCCCCAGCTCAAGATGGAGTCAGGCTGCAGCTGATCCCAGCCCAGAGGAGGCCGGGCTCAGCACCCTGGGAAAGAACTTGGCTGCCGGCCAGGGTGTGGCCCCCGGGGTGACAGGGCTGTGCCTCCCAGAAAAGAGAAAGCGCGTAATCCCTGGGATTTGCCGTGAAAGCCAGGACAGGGCAATCACTCATCGTCGGGCAGGGACGGCCGCGCTGTTGTTTTTAGGTGGAATTTCTGAATCTCATTTGTAATGTGTACTGATCCCGGGCCAAACTCTCCACACGGGCTGCAGGACGCAGTCAGCGGCGCACATTTAACCCCTTAAGAGGTAATAATTTCAACGAGGTGATCTGGGCCCTGCTGGCTGTGACACTGGATGGTCTCCAGCCTTGACTGAGGCCTTGCCTGGCCAGGTGGAGAGGTACAGCTAGGTAGATATCTCCATTCACAAGCCCTTGTACCGGGGCTGCTGCATACAGTTGAGCAGGTTGTGCACTGCAAATAGACTCACCGGTGAATGGAGCTCCCTAGATTTTGCAGTGCACAACACATTCAACTGTACAACAATTCAACTGTAAATAGCAGCCCTGCCACACGCCACTTCTCTCTCCCTCTCAGACATGAACTGGGATGACACCAACCCCTAAACTACAAGGACTTTCAGCTGTGGGAACTCTGGCAGGATGCTATGGATGCTGGTGGGGAGCTTCTTGAAAGCAGGATGCTTAGCTTGGATGTAGATTTGTTCTCCAATACCCAGTGCAGGGCCTGGCATAGAACAGTACCCCAGGATGTTCTTGTTGAATGAATAAGATAATTCAAGGATGATAGGACTTGGGAGGCCTGCTTGCTGACTTGCTTCCGGCCAGGCCAGCCTCACCAGCCCAGGCCGCGAGATCTGCCTATTAAGTAGGTCCTGGGCAGTTGGAGCCACTTTGGGCTGGACAGTCCTGGCCCTGTCCCATCATCCTTGCTCTGGCCTGTTGTCCCTTAAGGAGGCTCCGGGCTCCCACCAGCCCTCCATTTCCAAACTTCTTCCTCCCAGTGGCTCATTTATCCTCCAGACTAGACCACTCTTACATTAAAATAGGCACAAACCTCAGTCCCTATTACCCTGCAGGGCAAATATTATTATGGCAATTTTACTGAGAAGAAAGCTGAGGCTCAGACAGGTTATGAAACTTGCCTAAAGTCCCACAGCTGGAAACAGAGAACACAGCCGCAAGCCCAGAGCAGTTTGCCGCGGCCACACAGACCCAATCATGCTTTGCCTAAAAGGGGCCACCCGAGCCATGGCTATTTTTCAAACGGTAAACTTGAAATTGGGTAATAATCCTTATACACCCACAGATGGAATTTAAAATGCGATTTAAAAACATAAACTGTGGTAGTTCCCTTTAAGGGGGGGTGTGAGTGTTGCAGGAGCGTGTTGACACACTGGCCAAACTCAGAGGCTCCCACGGCTCAGCACAGACAATGCGGGAAAGCGGCTGTCAAGTTCACTTTCATGGAAAAGCCTGGGTGTTGTGCCGGCTTCTCATCCTATGTTGCCTCGGCACGCATTCTGAATGTGCATTTACCTCTCACACCAGAGCAGGGCTCAGTCACCCTTGCTGCGGGTTCCAGTTCTCCACCTCCTCCCAGTTCCTCAAGGCGGTTGACCCAGAGGACTGCCTTATACCACCACCTCCTGGGGGCCCCTGTCTTATGGGACAGCTGGATACAACACAAAGACCCTCACACCTACATCGACAGTGTAGGCCTGTGCAGCGGTGACTCCCATCCGCCATCGCATGATCTCAGGGAACTCCTGCCTACTCCAAGCCCCCCAGTTAGAATTCCTCATGGGAAACCTGCCTGGATAACACCCTGGACCCCAGGAAAGCCTTTGGTCCCACAGGTCTCTGTCTGTCTCTCTCTCATGCTGCAGGCGCTTCCCCTTCCCATTGGCCCTGCAAGGGGTGCTCCCCACCTCTCTAGGACCTGTGAGTAACAAGCTGCTTCTGTTACTTCCTGTGTTGATTGCGCTGTCTTCTCTGCGTCTCACCTGACTGGCACACCAAAACCCAGCTTCCTTCCTGAACAGGGCTAGAAGGTACAGCCACTCTCAAGAGAGACGGCAAGGCCAAATTAGGAAGAACCGATATTTACAGAACATTTAGGTTTCCATCAGTATTTACATCCTGTGCACCCAGTGTGTGCCAGGCACTGCTGGGAGCTTTCACATACATCATTCCATCTGATTCCATTAATGAGATGCAGAGTCTCCAATTAGGGCGTTTCCTTCCTAAATGTAATATAGGTGACCATGTCTAAGGTGAGCAGCTGGTCATCCACCCTTTGATCATGTGGGCTTCATCGCTGCCATGCTGCTTGGCCGGCCTTGCCCCTGTCAGGAGCTGAGGACCCAAACCCTTCAGCTTCTCTGAGGAACCCTGCAGCAGCTGAGCCCTTAGAGCTGCCTGGGGGGCTGAGGGGCTTGGGGGACAACAGAGAGCTGACTTAAGGACCTGCTTGGGAGGTGCAGCTCCAACTCGCTGGCTGTGGGACCCTGGGCCAGCACTTCCTTTTTTTTCCTACATAAATGGTGATACCAGCCCCAGGGTGGCTGTCCCACAAGGCTGCTCAAGGATCTAACAGCATATGGTGCTTGTGAAGGGGCTCTGGGCACAGGATGGGTGGACGTACAGGGAGGCACCAGGTGATTCCAATGCAAAACTGCCAGCAAAGTCTCCAAATACTGTCCCTGGGCCCAGGGCAGCCTTGGGCTGGGGACACGAGGTCTGGTCTTGATACTACAGGACTGTCCTTTCTCCAAGCCAGAGAGTATAAAACATCTGAGAGATCAAACCCTATGCATACGCACTCACCACTCACACGCACCCACACATACACACACACTCCACACCCAGCCACACATGCACTAAATCACACCAGAGGGCTTGCTCAGAAACAAGTGTGCAGAGTGGAGTAGGTCTGGATGTCTTCTAAGATGCATAGGTTGTCATTAAAGCCCATTCCCAGCCGCGAAGCTCCTGCCCCAGCCTAGAAAGATCCTCCCTAAATTGCAGCCAACCCCAGCATCTATCTGCACTGGGTACGGCTGTGGCTGTCACTAGGGAATCATTGAGGCTGGGAGGGGTCCTGGAAAGGAGGCAGGTCTGGGGGTCCCAGGGAGCAGCATGATGGGTCGCCTGTGTGACCAAGGATGAGCGGGCCCTCGGCAGGTAAAGAGCCGGAGAGAGACACTCCAGGACCTCGCCATTCCGCAGCGTGGTGACATCTGAACCTCATCTTTTGACTGCCCGGACATACAGGGAGGTTTTTCCTCATCAAGGGCTGGCCCAGGACCCAAGATCCCATGGCCGGGAGCACTGTGACTGTGTAAAAGGAGGTGCTTCACTACTTATCCTCTATGGCTGGGACTCAGACTTAACCACTGCTGACAGATGCCAGCCAGCATAGATACCGGCTAGTATACCAGCCAGCGTAGATACCGGCTAGTATACCAGCCAGTGTAGATACCAGCTAGTATACCAGCCAGTGTAGATACCGGCTAGTATACCAGCCAGTGTAGATACCAGCTAGTATAGACCAGAAAAAATAATCAGGGCTTAACACAGGCCATGGGGATGGGGAGTCCCAGACCTGGGCAGTTCAAGTCTAAGCCCTATCCTCGAACACTTCCTGGCTGGGAGATCCTGGGGACTTGGTTCCTCCGGCCTCAGTCTTCTTACCTGCTGAGTGGGTACAACCTCAACTGCAACCTCAAGCTGCAGGAGGCCCAGTGGGTTAAATAAAGCAGCATGATCTGGAAGCTCCACAGGCAGCACAGACCTCCTGTGGCTCCCGTGGTCCCCGGGACAGCATCCACCAAGGCCTGACCCTGCAGCCCCTTTCAGCCTCCCCTCGACCCTCCCTGCACCCCGGATGCTCCAATAGCCCCAAACCGCACGCTGTGCCCTCCCTTCCCGGCTCCCTGCCTCTCGTCGTGCTGTTCATGGGCCAGCCACAGACGTGGCTGTGAGTTTGGGTGTCCCACTTGTCTGGCTCACCCCTCAGCCTCAAGACCCAGAACGTGTGTGACCTCTTCCAAGAAGCCTCCCCTGACTGCCCCATGGCCATGTCCGTGCGACAGGAGGGGCTGGCCCGCAAAAAACTACAAAGACAACTCCGTAGCTCCCTGCAACCCGGAAGGCCCAAGGGTCAGGAGGTCCACATGCAAAATTCGTCCGTAGGCCAAAGAATTACTTCACCTGCAGGCTTTCCAGCTCCTCATGGCATTGGCAGGGTTTTAACAGAAATGTGGCCGCAACTAAGCCTCATAGCACACAGATTTCCCTCCCTGGAGAAATAGGGAGGGTGTTTTTGCAGGCCAGGCCCTCCTATCACACAGACATGACTCTGGAGCAGTCAGGGCAGGCTTCTTGGAAGTGGTCACACACATGCTGGGTCTTGAGGCTGAGTGGAGTGAGCCAGACAGACGCAGACATGGCTGGCCTGAGAGTTAAAAGGAAGTGGTGATCTGGAGGCTGGAGGGGAGGTCTGAGGCTCAGACAGCAGCCACAGCCCAGAGGCCCAGTGAGCCCAGTTGGCCTCAAGTTGCCTTTCTGTCTCTCTCATCCGCACGCTGATGATACACAGCTCGCCTCTGCTGCAGCCAGGGCTCTCCCATTAGTCATCACTCAGGAGATATTACCTGAAAGATCTCTTCCCAGAGCACCCCGGATTACAGCCTGCAGAGCTGAGAATGAATCCAGAGCCAGATAAGGAAAGCTTTGTAGTGGCCTGAGAATCCCTCAGGCATTAATGGAGCATTTTTGCACAGGGCGAAAATGCACTCTTCATTTTTCTTTGACAGCCGGTTAAAGAGGAATGCAAGGGGGCTTTACAAAGACAACGGCGCGGGCCCTGCTGCGAGCTCCTCGATCCCCGCTAAGAACGGGTCTTTCAAGGCTACATTAGAGGAAGACCTGGCCCTTGCAGGTTCTTAGTGGACTCGGGGCATTTCTCCCTCTTCTTCTGTTACTCTGGGAGGACTGAACACAGCGAGCCCCGGGGCCTGTGCGCTGATTGTTTTTCTGGGACATCCAAACTCACGGCAACTTTGCCCACCACAGCACCAGTCAACTCTGGGCTCTGGCTCTGGGGGGTGTGGTGTTTAGGGAAGACTGGATGGGCTCTAGGCCCGCTCTGGCCCCAGCTCTGAGTGGCCTCGGGCAAATCTCTTGCCCTCTCTGGCTCTCGCTCTCTCCTTTGTTAGAGGAGATAATCCCACCGTGTCACAGGGTCCTGGCAATGATGAAACCCTGGCTTCTGGTCATCACAGGTGCTCACTGAGTGTCACTCCCTCACATGCAAGGACACTCAGCTCAGGCCTCACCTCCTCCAGGAAGCCCTCCTGATCCGGTGCCCAGTGTCCACACAGGGCATGGCCTAGAGCAGACAGGTGTTCAGCAAGCACCGTTGAGTAGGCGGCATTCCCTGCCGTGCGCTGCAAGAGCACAGAGCTGCACGGGGCTTCCTAGGAGGCTCAAGAGCCTCCCACACTCCCCCCCAGGAGCAGCAGCCCTGGAAGCCCCTTTCTTCCTCTCCACCACCATCAAGGGTTTCTGTCTAAGTCACTGCTTGAAATCAGAACTGCACTGCTAAAAACAAGTTTGAAAACATCCCAGGCCCTGCGGTTTTTCAGTTGCACAGTCTCAGGCGGTCATTTAACTCAGCTCCCTCCTTTGCCCAAGGGAGACAATCATGACCCGTCGCTGGCAGTGTCTGTGAGGACTGGGGAATGCGGGGGTGAAGGTGCCCAGCAATGGTAAGGAGCCGGCGAGGGTTCAACCCCACGTTTCCAGGCCTGCTTCAGGCTGGGCTCGAGTCCAAGGGCGAAACCATCCATTGCCAGGTGGACAGGCCAGGAGCCGTGTGCCAGGATGGCTGCCCCTAGGAACCAGGAAGCTCCCAGGACGTATGGAAGTTATTCTGGGCAGAAGAGGAGGGAGAAGGAAGTAGGGATATGGAAGCCCAAGGAAGAGATCTCAGATAGAGAAATAAGATCAGCGCAGTGGGGACAGAGATAGGAGCCAGCCAGCAATGCAGCCTAGGTCCCAACACGCAGGGCTTGCCTCCCTGGTCTCAGTCCTCCACCTGAGATGACATGGGCACCAGGTCAACTCCAAGAGCCCAGCCAGGTAGGGCATCCTGCACACAGACCGAGGCGTGGAAGAGGCAGGGGCCTCCCAAGCACACAGGGCTACAGGCACGACAATTCCAAGGGCCAGGCTGGGGCCCTCCCCCAAGCAGCCCCAGCCCGGAATTCCAAAGACCAGGGCACCCGTGACCAACTGTGCTGGGGGAAGCCGCTGGTCCTTGTGGCCTCATCTACATTCCGTTCCCAGAAGCCCGCTGCTGGGACGGCACCTGTGATCATCTCTCATACCCTGGGACTCCGTTCCATTGCCCACTGTGTCCCTGATTCACAGTGAGAAGACTGGCAAGCCCCCTCACCCTCCGGGCCTCGGTTTCCCCTCCTACAGAAGAAGGAATTGGAAGAGATGGTCTCTAGGAGCCTCCAGGCTCTGACATGCCAGGATTTTCTGCCCCAGTGGATGGGAAGCTGAGAAACAGACACTCCCAGGTTGGTTCTGTCTGGAGCAGATGCAGCCAGAGAAAGGCGCTGGTGGGTGCTGGTTCTAGGCCCAGCAGCTGCCCAACCTCTTGGCTTGGATCACCCCAGTAAGGATGCAGGTGGGAACTAAAGATGCAAAACCTGCCAGGAGACTTCCCCTGAGAGATTCGGCATCATATTTTGATGATCTGTTATGGGGTGGCTTCTCCCTGCTGCTGAGATGCAAAGTCCTCAGAGGCTACGTGGCATTTATCCATCTCTGTATCTGCAAGGCTCAGCCCAGGGTCAGGCACAGGTAGGGGCTCAAGAAGGGTTCAGAAACGGAAAGAATGAGTGAGTGAACTAGAAGGTCCTATGATTCCAAACTCCCATGTTCCAAGATCTAGAAATCACCTGACGGCCATGTCCCAGCCACACCTACAGGCCCAGCATCAAGCACAGGGCTGGCCCCTTTGGGGCCGGGGGCGGCTGTGGGCCAGTGTCAGGGTGCATACCCCACCCACCCAGTAGGGCAGGACAAACCCCTGACCCAACCCCCTCCCTGCCTGCCCTCCTGCACAGGGGCCTGAAGTACCCTCAAGGCTGTCTTCATCTAAACTCTGATTTCACAATGGGGGAAACTGAGGCCCAGAGTGGGGAGTGACTCAAGGGCAAGCAGCAAGTTTCACAACGGCCGACAACCAAACCATGTGCCTTCCCCTTGGAATCAGGCGAGGGCTAATGCACCATTAATTGTAATTAACTAATTATTCCTGCTGCCAGCTAGCTGAGGAAGAGGCTGGGATGGGGAGCCCCCCAGTGACTCAGTCATGTTTACAACATGCAAACCCATTTAAAAGCTTGTAAAGGTGCTATAAATGGCTCTTTGGCAAGAGGGGAATAACGATTCCCTTTCTCCAGCTGCCAGTTTTAACAACCGTCGGGTTTGAGGGGCAAAGACTGAGCTTCCAAGGTCCAACAGCGCCACCTGGAGGCCGCGCTCCAAAACAATCTGCGCTGTGAGCACTGCACGGTCGCCGGTTCTGGTTAGGACCTCCCGGAATCCAGCACCTAAGGGACTTGGACTCCTCCCAGTTCACAATGGGGAAACTGAGGCCCAGGGGAGGGCAGGGACTGTCCGTCTGTTGCTCAGCTGCTTTGAAAGTGTTCAGAGTATAAATCCAAGTCCAAAATGGCAGATGCCACCGTTTTCATTTCCCATGTCTGTAAATCTTTTAAAATGTGACAGTTCAGGAGAGGGGCTATGAATGACAGAAACAAGTGTGCGGAATGGAGTGGGCCTGGATATTTTTTCACACGAGTAGGTTGTCATTAAAGCCTGTTGCTAGCCAGGGAGGGCCCTGCCCCCGCCTGTAAACAACTTCCCCAGCCTGCACCCACCAACAGGACTTCCACAGTCCCCTCATGCCCCAGCCTCCCTTCACGCTCCCTAAACACCAGATCTCCAGGGAGAAAGAGCAGTGAGCTCCCCATTCAGATGGGCTGTGCATACAGAGTGGCGTTGGTCCTCTTACCAACTGATGCGTGGGGAGGGGACGACCACTGCTCAAGGCCACATGGTGAATCCAGCTATTTCCAAGGCTGAGAGACCAGAGCTCAGGCCCTCTGACTCCTACTTTGCTATCCCTTCCATTGCACCCCAAGAATAACAATCCTCTTAGCTCCCACTGACCGCGGGACTGTGCCAGCCCCCAGGGCAAGCACTTCACTTGGGTGATATCATTTGAAATTCATGGTTGTGAGACACAGAGCTCTCTGGAACCCACCCATTTTATAGGCAGGGAGACCGAGACCTGGAGGGGTCACCCAGAGAGCGGGTGGCACAGCTAGGTCGGATCCTAGGCAGGATTCCCCACTCTGGCTGTTCCTCCGGCCGAGACTGATTGGGAGTTGTGGTGGCCTCGGCGCTGGGCCCTGAAGGTTGGGTGGGCTTGGATTTGGGGAGGGGACTCAGATGGGAGTTGGGCTGGGCCAGAGAGGGTTTGGGGGTGGAGGGGGAGGGGTGCCTGGACAGAGCTGATATTCCCAGCCACTCACCCACGGTCATGCCGTCCATGTAACGCTTAATGATGTCAAAAGAGTCCCGCAGGTTCCCTTCCGTTATGTCGAAGATGATGTTAGCCTGGCTGGCAGGATGCGGTGGCGTGATGGCCCGGAGGAAGATGATCTCTGCAGAGGCACAGCATGGAGAAGGGCTCAGCATAGCCTGGCCCCAGCCCCAGTCCCAGCCTCGTCCCCAGGAACTCACCCTTGGGGAATGAAGACCTAACCCAGGGCCCTTTCACGAGACAACGTCAATGAAGCCAGAGATCCCCTGTGTGGGGAGGGTGGAGGGGTCTGGACCTTACTATATCATAGCCTATCCCTGTTTTATAGGGGGGGGAACTGAAGTCAGGAGAGATTTTGGATCTTCCTCGGGGACACAGAGCTAATCAGAGGAAGGGCTGGTGAGAAGTCATCAGTCACTGTGCATATTCATGAAGGTGGGGACCAGAGGAGGGAAGCGAGTGAGGGGACAGAGGGAGAGAGCAGAAAGGCCAGAGGGGTGGGCTCCTCTCCCATCTATAGTGCCTCGGGTCAGGGGGGCCACCGCTCAGGGTGGCCTGGGCTCTCTGCCGGGTGTGTCCATCTCCCAGATCAGACAGTGAAGCAGGGCAGCCCCAGCTCTGGGCTGTCTTGGGGGAGTCCTCTCTGTGGGCCTCAGTTTCCTCACCTGTAAGGTGAGGAAGGAAGCCAGCGGAGACCCACTAAAGGTCCTTTCAGCACTTAAGGTCAGGGTGTGGATTTTCTGGGCCCAAGATGCTAACAGGTGTCCCAACGGCACTCGGCTCCCTGCGATAACCAACACTCAGATCGGGGGCTGGCCAGAGAGGCCGCAAAACCAGCCACTGGGGATTTGGGAAGGATTTGTATGTGGTTTGGTGAAACCCCATCATTTTGCAAAAGGCAAATACCAGTTAGTTATTTTCTCTGACCCAAGTCTGTGCCACCCTGTGACAATTCAGCACTGTTCCTTTACAGGAGGAGCAAGCCTAGGGGGGCTGGGACTGGGGACGGCTCCTTGGGCAACCACGTGCTGGGGGAGCCTCTCCTCCCCCCACCCCCTGCATGGTTGTGTCATGGTGTAAACACTGGTGTCCTCATTGCTGGCTCCGTTGTATGCCTCCCCTGAGAGGGTGGGAGGACTCCTTCTTATCACCATGTCCCTAGAGCCTGACGCAGAGGGGCTCTGTCCACGACTGCTGAATGAACTCATCATGGCATGCTTCTCCGTAGGCCAGGGATAGGGACTCCCTAGAGGGTGGGGGTGGCTGGGGACCGGGCACACGGGCAGCACAGCCAGGAAGCGAGGTGAGCAGGACAGTGCTCCATCCATAGCCCTCTGCCAGGCTTGGGAGCATGCAGCCCGGGCCCTGCTCCAGAGAAACAGTGCAGTGATGGCAGGCTACACAACATGTCTACACTGCATGCCAGGAGCTTCCTAGAGAGCCAGGCCGGGGTGTGGGAGCACTGACTGGGTTACACCTGAGCTTCCTGCTCCCCGTCTGGCCCCTCCAGTTCACCTGGCCCTGGATCAACAGGATGATGTTTCTATATGCAAACCTCATCCACTGCAACCTTCCAATGGTTCCCCCAAAGCCTGGGGGTTGAAGGCCCAACTCCAATTTTAGCCTCCTGTTTATCCTTCCAGCCCACCTCTTGCCAAGCCTCTACCGCTCCAGCAGGAAACCTTGGCTCAGTTCCTCAAATGCCCACTCTGCCCCCCCATACCCCCAGACCCTTCTGGCCATGTGCTGTTCCACTGGGCACCCTCCTCTCCCCTTCTCCCCCTTTCACTCAAATACCTCACCACTCAGGACCCAGCCTGGCCATCACTTCCTCCCGGAGGCCCTCCCTGATTCTCCAGTGCTGGTCACAGAATCAGCACTTAATGGCTCTCTGCAGAACAACCGTTACCCATAGGAAAAGACCACCTGAACAGAGAGCTGAGAATGGGCCAAATGCTGCTGTGCCAGGTGAATGTGGGGGGGACACAGATGCAAAGAAAGTTCTGCATTTCAAGTTGCCGGGCGCGGTGGCTCACGCCTGTAATCCTAGCACTTTGGGAGGCCGAGGCAGGCGGATCATGAGGTCAGGAGATTGAGACCATCCTGGCGAACGCGGTGAAACCCCGTCTCTACTAAAAATACAAAAAGATTAGCCGAGCATGGTGCAGGGCGCCTGTAGTCCCAGCTACTCGGGAGACTGAGGCAGGAGAATGGCGTGCACCGGGAGGCGGAGCTTGCAGTGAGCCGAGATCGCGCCACTACACTCCAGCCCGGGCGACAGAGTGAGACTCCGTCTCACGTCTCAAAAAAAAAAAAAAAAAAAAGAAAGTTCTGCATTTCCAAGCCTGGGCCACATCTTACAAGGAACGACTCCTGTAGGCCAAGCCCTCAGCTGAAGCCGAGGGAGGCCCTAGGGGGCCCTGGGACCCCCACACCCATTCCACTCACCTTCAGGGCGGGTGAACTCGCGGAAGGTGGGCAGCGAGATGACGGTGTGGGAGATGGTGTGCACGGGGTCGAACACGCATGTGACATCGTTGGGGCGGCAGGACTTGATGCAGCGGATCGTGTCTGTCTTCTCCTGCTGGAGCCTGAGGGGAACGACAGCACACAAGGCTGACGGGAAAGTTGGGACAGCAGCTCCCACAGGGGCCGAGGTCCAGGGAGGAGGAGCAGGTGGCCAGGGCAGGGGCATCTGTCTCAGAGACAGCTCCATCAGAGAACGACAGTGGTCTCTGCAGCCTGGCTGCTCTGTGGGGAGGCTTCATGGCCCTTCCTGCAAACTGGACCGGGACCTAAATGCCAGAAACACCCTCCAGCTTCCATATGCCCTGGCAGATAAGCACAGCTTGGAAATTTGTCAACTACGCGAACTGAGCATCAATAGCTACAATGGCAAAATAGAGTCACGGGTTCACTTGCCCAACAAATATGTTTTGAGTGCCAGGCGCCAGGTGCTAGGGACAGCAAAGTGAACAAGGGACACATGGTCCTGCCTTCTCAGAGCCCACAGTGAGGCTGGGCAGCAGGGCAGATAGAAAGCGCCAAGCTCGGTGCCCAGCACAGGAAAGTCAACTCCACATCCCCAGGCGATGGGGAGGCAGGAGAAGAGGCTACAGTCTCTCAGAGGTCTGGGTTCCAGCTACTGTGTTAGACAGATTTTTACAACCTCTTGATCATAAAATAAAACACGGATACAAAATTACACAAAATGAAAGTATAGTTTAACGAGTTATAATAAGGCAAACGCCTTTATAATCACCACCCAGGTCAAGAAAGAGAACTTGGCCAGCCACCAAAGGCCCCACAACTGCCAGACAGAGCTCAACCCCTCCTGCGACCCAACAGTGACCCCTAGCCTGAGTCCCACAGCAGTCTCCTACTTGGGTTTTTTTTTTTTGAAACAGAGTCTCGCTCCGTCGCCCAGGCTGGAGTGCAGTGGCACAATCTCAGCTCACTGCAATCTCCGCCTCCCAGGTTCAAGCGATTCTCCTGCCTCAGCCTCCTGAGTAGCTGGGATTACAGGCGCACGCCATCACATCCAGCTAATTTTTTTGTATTTCTTTTTAGTAGAGACAGAGTTTTACCATGTTGGTCGGGCTGGTCTTGAACTCCTGACCTTGTGATCCGCGCACCTCAGCCTCCCAAAGTGCTGGGATTACAGGCCTGAGCCACCGCGCCCGGCTTACTTGGGTTTCTTTATAGTTTTCTCACATCAGTGTGCGTCTCTAGACACAATCATTCAGACTTGTCCATCAACAAGTTTTTGCTCTGCCTTTTAAGTCCATTTTAAGCTACAGGTTTCTTCTCTGTTCCTTTCTTTTCTTTTCTATTTATTTATTTATTTATTTATTTATTTATTTATTTGAGACGGAGTTTTGCTCTTGTCACCCAGGCTGGAGTACAATGGCGCAATCTCGGCCTACTACAACCTCCGCCTCCCGGGTTCAAGCAATTCTCCTGCCTCAGCCTCCCAAGTAGCTGGGATTACAGGCATGCACCATCATGCCTGGCTAATTTTTTGTATTTAGTAGAGATGGTGCTTCACCATGTTGGTCAGGCTGGTCTTGAACTCCTGACCTCAGGTGACCCACCCGCCTTGGCCTCCCAAAGTGTTGGGATTACAGGTGTGAGCCACCACGCCCAGCCTCCTTTATTTTCCATACAACTTATCTATTAAAGAACCTGAAGAATTTGAGCTGTTGCGTTTCCTACAGGTTGCACTTTGCTGATTGCATCCTCATGGTGCAGTTCAGCATGGTCCTCTATCCACTGGATTTCTTGGACATTGGCAGCCGGATCCAGAGGCCTGATCCAATGCAGGCCCAGTCCCTTTGGCAAGATGGTAGGTGGTAGTGCGTCTTCAGTGAGAGCCACACAGTGACTGGCTGTCTCTGTGAGGACAGCATCTACTGATGCTCAAGGCCTACACCCACTGATTCATCAAGGATTGCAAAATGCCCATAGTCTGGTTCTACGATTTCATTTCCATTTATTAGCTAGACTACTCCTGTAAACAGATGCTTCCCTTCATGTGCTATGGTGATTTAATTACCAGGAAATAGCAGATCAATACTTGGTTCTTTCCTTGAATTTTCTAATTTTCAGGATAATAAGCTAACTAGTGCTCTGTCATTCTCCAAAGGATTTTTTTGGGGGAAAAAAAATCAGTATGAACCCGTGATTGAAGCCAATCTGATGAGGTTTGATCCTCTGCAATTTTTATCCTTTGTTGAAACTCAAATTTTCCCATCTCTTGCCAGAGGGAAAATGAAGTTGGCTCCTGGGTCCTTTTGGCCCAGTCCTTGTAGTCTTTCACAGCTTTCTTGCTATCTGATGTGACAAGATGATCCAGCCTCATTTTATACTTTTACTGCCCAAGACCTGGAATCAACCATTTCTCCAAGAAGTCCTGGATTTGTATTTCTGTTTTTGTTTTTCATTTATTTTTATTTTTATATATTTTTTTGAGATGAGTCTCGCTCTGTCACCCAGGCTGGAGTGCTGTGGTGCGATCTCAGCTCACTGCAAACTCCACCTCCTGGGTTCAAGCGATTCTCCTGCCTCAGCCTCCTGAGTAGCTGGGATTACAGGCAGGCACCACCACGACCAGCTAATTTTTGTATTTTTAGTAGAGATGGGGTTTCACCGTGTTGGTCAGGCTAGTCTCGAACCCCTGACATTGTGATCTGCCTGCCTTGGCCTCCCATAGTGCTGGGATTACAGGCGTGAGCCACCGTGCCTGGCCTGTTTTTATTTTTTAGTGAGAAATGGCGTATCAAGACCACAGTCTGGATACTAGGGAGGCTCAGTGCTGGGGGTTGGTCATTGTTTCTAGGCCTCTTCAGTGAACATTTAAAAACTAATATACACCAAGAGTTCATACTGATATCCAATTCAAAAGAAGGACCATATGGTTTTTTAATTAATCTCTTCTGTATTACAAAGGCATATTCTTTCTTCCATATCAGAATCCTGGTCCTCAAGGACATACAGTATCCCATCATTATCCCACATTACCTACACAGTAGCCTCAGGGTAACAATTCTAAAGTTACCATGACTAACATAATTATTGAAAATAATTTTTGATATGCTCTCCCTATTCGGCTCAGAGTTTAAAAAAAATGTGCTATGTCTACATTGTCTGAGCTATCCAGTAATTCATACTATACTCTTTTCCTTATAACACTCATTTAGTTGTAGTTTTAGAAGTAACTGAATGTTTAATGCTTGCATGGTTATAATAGTTTGTGCTTTTTGTACATGAAAGTCAGTTTTGCTAGGTATAAAATTCTGGGCTTAACTTTTCTTGAGTGTCCTTAATATGTTATTATTTTTTTTTTTTAGCATAAAGTGTTGCTGTCAAAGAGTCTGATGAGAGCATATTTTTTTCCCTTATAAATCACTTACTGTTTTTGTTTAAATGCGCATAGTTTATTTTTCCCTCCTTTTCTTTTCTTTTTTTTTTTTTTTTTGAGACTCTTTTTGCCCAGGCTGGAATGCAGTGGCATGATCTCGGCTCCCTGCAACCTCCACCTCCCAAGTTTAAGCAATTCTCCTGCCTCAGCCTCCTGAGCAGCTGCGATTACAGATGTGCACCACCATGCTAATTTTTTGTATTTTTAGTAGATATGGGGTTTCACCATGTTGGTCAAGTTGGTCTTGAACTCCTGACCTTGTGATCCGCCCACCTTGGCCCCTAAAGTGCTGTGATTACAGGTGTGAGCCACCACACCCGGCCTTCCTCCTTTTCTTTAAAGTACAATAATTTCACAAGAATGTGTCATGTGTCTTGGTGTTGGTTGTTTTTGTTGATATTCTCAGGTATGCCATGTGTTTTTTTAATGTGGAATTTCAAATCTCTTTTTTAATTTATGAGAAGTTTTCTTGAGATCATGTATAGTATTTTCCCCCATGTATTTGGCTTCTTCTGCAGGGAGTCCTATCATCTAAATGTCAGATCTTCTTACAGATTTTGAATATTTGTCACTTTTTCTTCAAGCCTTTCATCTCTTATTTCTTTCTTGATTTTTAAAACTTTTTGTTCTTTTCAACTTCTATTTATCTGTTTATTCACTTTTGTGTTCCGTCTAGTTTAGTATTTACATCTGAAATTCTTAACTTTTTGTTTCTTTGGCCTACTACTTCATTTCTCAGTTTTCTTCTAATTCTGACTCGATTTTTCTATTTTCTTCTCTTTTTTTCTCTCTCTCTCCTTCTTTCTTTCTTTTTTTTTTTTTTTTTGACAAAGTCTTGCTCTGTCACCCAGGCCGGAAGGCAATGGCACAATCTTGGCTCACTGCAACCTCCGCCTCCCGGGTTCAAGTGATTCTCCTGCCTCAGCCTCCTGAGTAGCTTGGATTACAGGCACCCGCCACCATACCTGGCTAATTTTTGTATTTTTAGTAGAGACGGGGTTTCACCATGTTGGCCAGGGTGGTCTCGAACTCCTGTTTTGCTTATAATAGTAGTGCATTTGTTTGCTACACAACAGACTGAGTGGCTTAACCAACAGAAATGGATTGTCTCATGGTTCTGGAGGCTGAAAGTCCAAGATCAAAGTGTTGGCAGGTTTGGTTCCTTCTGAGGCCTCTCTCCTTGGCTTGTAGAAGTCTGACTTCTCGCTGTGTCCTCCTCACATGGTCTTCCCTCTGTGCATGTCTGTGTCCGAATCTCTTCTTCTTCTTCTTCTTCTTTTTTTCGAGACAGAGTCTTGCCCTGTCGCCCAGGCTGGAGTGCAGTGGCATGATCTCGGCTCACTGCAACCTCCGCTTCCTGGGTTCAAGCGATTCTCCTGCCTCAGCCTCCCAAGTAGCTGGGATTACAGGCACATGCCAACATGCCCAGCTAATTTTTGTATTCTTAGTAGAGATGTGGTTTCACCATGTGGGCCAGGCTGGTCTCAAACTCTTGACCTTGTGATCCACCCACCTTGGCCTCCCAAAGTGCTGGGATTACAGGCGTGAGCCACCACACCTGGCCCCTAATCTCTTCTTATAAGAACTCCTGTTGTATTGGATTAGGGCCCATTCATATGATCTTACTTTTACCTTAATTACCTCGTTGAATGTGACCGCATTTGGAGACAGGGACTTTAGAGGTATTGGGGATTAGGAATTCAACATATGAATTTGGGGGGGGGACACAATTCAGCCCCTAACACTTTGTATGGGTGTCATGGTTTGCATTATGTCCTTCCAAGAAAGATGGCAAAGTTCCATCCCCAGTACCTCAGAATGTGACCTTATTGGGAACTACAGTCATTGCAGATATAATTAGTTAAGATGAGGTCACAATGGAGTAGGGTGGGCCCCTGATCTAAGATGACCGATATCCTTATAAGAAGAGGGCTATGTGACGACAAAAACATACAAGATCATGTGATGACAAAGGCAGAAATTGCAGCGATGTAGCTGCAAGCCAAGGAACATCAATGATCACCAACAAACCGCCAGGAGCTGGGACCAGTCATGCTCCTACAGAAGGAGCATTCTCCTACAGAAGAGGCATTCCCTTACAGAAGGAGCACTCTCCTACAGAAGGAGCACTCCCCTACAGAGGGAGCACTCCCCTACAGAGGGAACACTCCCCTACAGAAGGAGCATTCCCCTACAGAAGGAGCATTCCCCTACAGAAGAGGCATTCCCCTACAGAAGGAGCACGCTCTACAGAAGGAGCATTCCCCTACGGAAGAGGCATTCCCCTACAGAAGGAGCACTACCCTACAGAAGGAGCATTCCCCTACAGAAGAGGCACTCCCCTACAGAAGGAGCACTCCCCTACAGAAGGAGCACTCCCCTACAGAAGAGGCATTTCCTTACAGAAGGAGCACTCCCCTACAGAAGGAGCACTCCCCTACAGAAGGAGCATTCGCCTACAGAAGGAGCACTCCCCTACAGAAGGAGCAGTCCCCTACAGAAAGAGCATTCCCCTACAGAAGAGGCATTCCCCTACAGAAGGAGCACTACCCTACAGAAGGAGCACTACCCTACAGAAGGAGCATTCCCCTACAGAAGGAGCATTCCCCTACAGAAGAGGCATTCCCCTACAGAAGGAGCACTCCGCCACAGAAGGAGCCCTCCCCTACAGAAGGAGCATTCCCCTACAGAAGAGGCATTCCCCTACAGAAGGAGCACTCCCCTACAGAAGAGGCATTCCCCTACAGAAGGAGCACTCCCCTACAGAAGGAGCACGCTCTACAGGAGCACTCCCCTAGAAGAGGCATTCCCCTACAAAAGGAGCACTCCCTTACAGAAGGAGCATGCTCTACAGAAGGAGCACTCCCCTAGAAGAGGCATTCCCCTACAGAAGGAGCACTCCCCTACAGAAGGAGCATGCTATACAGAAGGAGCATTCCCTTACAGAAGAGGCATTCCCCTAGAGGTTTCAGAGGAAGTGCAGCCCTGCTGATACCTTGATTTTGGACTTCTGGCCTCCAAAACCACGAAATGATACATTTCTATTATTTTAAGCCACCCAGTCTATGGTACTTTGTTATACAAACTCATCCATGGAATTTGACCTTGATGCTTTTGGGTTGATCATCCTTAGAGGAAATTAGTTTTCCTGGAGTTTGAGAAAGAGTATCATTCACAGTTATCTTCCTGACTCTGCAGAGCTCACCTCCTGACATTCTTCCACATTTACCAGGACATTCTCTTCCCACAGGCTCTAGGGTCTCTTTCCTACACAATTTCTGTTCCATTTCCAGCAGTCTGTCCCTCGTGTGAGACCCTGACCTCAGGGGGAGCTGTGGTGGCTAAGTTTCAAAAGCTCCCAAGAGCAAGCCTGCGCCAGCCCCTTCCTCCCTGCCACTGGCTCTGTACACACTCTGGCCCCTGGAGTGAGCAAAATGCCTCCCACTTTCAGCTGCTGTTCCCCCAAAGCACCTAGTACACTTTCTGGGGATACCTGTTCATTATTTTGGGGTTCTGCCACTGTTTTTTCCTGCACAGATGCCAAAGTGATGCAGGTGGGCCTGAACTGCAGACAACCATACCTTGTTTAGCTGTCAATGTTTTCCATGGAGTTTTATTTTCCTATCTAGTTGTCTGGATGTTTTTTGGTTGGGAACCAAAGAGCTTCAGAAATAATGCACCTGCATCTTTCCGGAGTCTATGCTACACGTTTTGCACATCTTTTTCTTTTTTGAGACAAAGTCTCGCTCTATTGCCCAGGCTGGAGTGTGGCAGCACAATCTTGGCTCACTGGAATCTCTGTATCCCAGGTTCAAGCAGTTCTCCTGCCTCAGCCTCCTGAGTAGCTGAGATTACAGGTGTGCACCACCAGGCCCGGCTAATTTTTGTATTTTTGGTAAAGATGGGGTTTCATCATGTTGGCCAGGCTGGTCTTGAACTCCCGACCTTCAGTGATCTGCTTGCCTTGGCCTCCCAAAGTGCTGGGATTACAGGCATGAGCCACCATGCCTGGTCCATTTTGCATATCTTATTTCATTCCAGCCTCATAGCCCTTTCCTCTTTACCACACTGCCTCCTCCTTTAGCTAATAAGATACTCTGTTTTGAGTTTGGGAATGGCAGAGCAGGCTCTGTGAAATGGGGCTGGAGCAACAGTCTCATTCTCCCAGGGATGCTGCCTCTCCCCAGTATTTGCTGCAGTGCAGGACAGGGGTTCAGAGCACAGATCCCAGCCCAGACTGCCTACGTTTGAATCCCAGTGCCACTGGAAACCAGCTGTGGAACTTTGGGCAAGTTCCTTCACCTTTCTGTGCCTCCCTGTCCTCACTGTGGAATGGGGATATTAACACTGCTTGCCTCCCTAAGCTGCCGTGAGGAGTAAACAAATTACGTGCTTGGAACAGTGCCTGTCTCATGGTCAGCACTCTATGTGTTAGCTGTTGGTGGTGTTATTATTATCATTACAATAAAAATCACCCTTATTACTGTCTTTTCTCCTTGGGAGCTTGATTTACTAGTGACACAACCAGGAAAGCATAGGTTCTAGGAATCAAAAGTGATGTCAGCTCCACATATGACCTTGGATCCCTCCAAACTCTCTGAATGTGCATCCCCATTTCAATGAAGAGCCACACGAACACCCAGTCACCTTCCAATGAATGAAGAAACCCACACTCACACTTATGGAGTGCCTACTCTGTATCAGGCGCTGCCTGCTGGCCTATTTCAGGCCATCTTCAAAATCAACCATGAGGTGGGCCTTGAGGCTCTGAAAGGCTGACGACGTATCCAGGGTCACAGAACTAGTAAATAGCAAGAAGGAAATTCAACCTCCTGCTCTTATTTTGCTTTTCCTGCATGGTGTCCTCTGTCAGCAGCATGGGCTGGGAACATGGCTAAGGAGCCCCAAGGAGCTGCAGGACAGGGGTGAGCACTCAGCTGTCACTCCCACGGCGCACTCAGGCACACACGCAAACCTCGGTGGGATCCCAAAATGCAACGGGACCCCTCAGGAGGCAGGGAGTTCCACAAGCAAAGGAGAGCCCCTTGGTGGGAATGTTGCAGAGGAGCTTCTGGCAAGCTGTGGAAGGTCACTGGGTAGCCTCCAAAGCCCCTGAGAGGTTTCCCCCACCTCTTCACATTCCTATGCACGTGAAGACACAGGTGTTCCTTCCAGCCTGAGTAATCCCGCCCCTGACGAATGGATGCCTGAATAGGACAAGAACCCCTGCTGTGGCTTGCTGGCTAAACAGAGGAGACAATTATTTATTTTTTTGAGACAGTCTCACTCTTGTTGCCCAGGCTGGTGTGCAATAGTCCGATCTCACCTCACTGCAATCTCTGCCTTCTGGGCTCAAGTGACTCTCCTGCCTCAGCCTCCTGAGTAGCTGGGATTACAGGCGCCTGCCACCATACCCAGCTAATTTTTGTATTTTTAGTAGAGACGGGGTTTCTCCATGTTGGCCAGGCTGGTCTCAAACTCCTGACCTCAGGTGATCTGCCTGCCTCGGCCTCCCAAAGTGCTGGGATTATAGGCGTGAGCCACCACACCTGGCCGAGGAGATGATATTTGAACTAAGCCTTAAAAATGCTATCCATCCATCCATCCATCCATCCACCATCCATCCACCCATCCATTGGTCTGTCCATCCATCCATCAACCCGCATGTTTATTCAGATGTTTACTGAGCTCCTTCTTCAAGCCAAACATTGCAAAGTTGCAGAGAATACAGAAACTAACCAGACACAATCCCTGCCTTCAAAAAGCCTGGCTAGCGGGGACATTAAGAAACAGCCACAACACAATGGGGTAAATGCTCTGATGGAGGTGCCTGGGGCCAGGGGAGCTCAGGCTGACTGCACTGAGGAGGTGACTTCTGAGCCAAGTCTGCAAGGAGAATGGCAGTCTGCAGGGGGACAGCATGGCACATGCTAAAGCCATAAGAAGGCAGATTCAGGGAAGGGCAAGCCTCCCCATGGGGCCAGAGCACAAGCACATGGATGAGCTGGAGTGGGGTAGGTGCAGCTCAAAGGGTGGGCAGAGGCCAGATCAGGCCAGGCCTCCAATGCCATTCCAAGGAGGCTAGGCTTCATCTGCTGGGAAAAGACAACCATGGAAGGTTCTAAGGAAGCTCAGACCATCGTAACCAGACTGGTCCTTCAGAGAGGCTCTTGGGCTGCATCTTGGAGAATGTACTAGAATATGGGAGACTCGAGGCTGGTGCAGACCAGGTATGATCAGAAAGAGGGCCGGGAGACAAAGTGGCGAGGGCCGTGGGGAAAAGGGCTCATGCTCCCGTGGCACAATCACAGCTGCTCAGTGCGAGGTGTGGGGCTGACTGTCTGTCCAGGTCCATCTTCCTCACTAGGCATCAAGGTGGGTATCCCCCAACCCCTGCTTCCATGGAGGAACCTGCAGTCCTCTTTACTTGACCCTGCTGGGGTGTTCTGCCTTTCCTTCTTGGATTTCTGCCTGGAGACGGTGTCAGCACAGTGTCACAGCCACAGAAATGCTAGTGACATAAACCAGGGCTAGCAGAGTCATCTGTTCCCTGAACAGACATTGACAGAGCACCTTCTGCACGCGAGATTTTTTGCAAGGAGCTGGGAACACCACACTGAATGAGACAGACCTGGTCCCTGCCTTCACAGAGCCTTTTGGAAGGTGGGGAAGACAAATGTGAAACGCGAGTCAACAGGAACCGCAGCCTGTTACAAGTACCATGAACGAAAGGGGTCATGAGAACGACGGACAGAGAAAACAGAAGCCAGGGGTGGCAGGGAAGGCCTCTCTGAGGAAGGCACATGAGCAGGAGTTTAAGCAACATTCAGGCCAAGGGTGCAAAGCACGTACCAGGGGCCCGAGGCAGCAGAGCTTGCAGCGTGGCTCAAGGGAAGTGGGCAAGGATAGAACAAGTTGAGGCCAGCCTGGAAATTGCACGCAAGGACTAAATTAGGCACGGCCTTCAGACATCTTGAGGATCTGGAGGCCTTAACCCAAATGGTAAGGAAGCCAGGAACGGTTTTAGGCAGAGGCTAAAAGATCATTCCAGCTGCTAAGCAAAGAATGAGCTGTAGGGGAGGTGAATGGATGCTGGGAGGAGCAGAGCGGGAGAGGTGACTGGCTTGGCTGGACCATGGTGGAGGAGATGGAGGAAGGCAGGGGGTTAAGGCCCTCAGTGGAGGTATTGTGGCAGAATGCAACAGCCAGATCTGCGACTCAGTAAACCAGGGCTCGGATACCAGCTGTGTGACCTTGGGCAAATCACTTGCCCTCTCTGAGTCTTCATGAGGATAACTACCTGCCTGGCAGGACTGGTGTAAGGCCTATGAAGGATCCCGTGAGTATCACATGTATTGTATGGTCCTTTGCCTCCCCCTGGCACAGGATCCTTTGCCAGGATCCTCAGTGGGGGCAAAACGACTTCACTGAGGCAAGAGCTGCATCCTAGGAGCCACAACCGCATTCCGTGTTTCTGCACCACAGATTTGGGCTTCTGATCAAGACAAACAGAACACGAGGCTTGAATCTCAGGAGAGAGCTTTCTTGTCTCAGTGAAATGCTCACCTCTGGGGATACAGCAAAGAACCAGGCAGGGGCCAGCAGACCCACTTCCTTGACCTGGCGTGGCCACAGCAGGCCAAGCGACCCTGGCCAACCCTTCACCTTCTCTCTGGGCCTCAGTTTCCACAACTGTAAAATGAGAGGGGACTGTGCTCAGCAATCTGAGGGCCCTTCTCCACCACCACCTTTATTCTTCAGGTTCAACACAAATGAAGACGAGTTAACACATGTGAAATGATGTGCCCGGCCTGGCCTCCCTGTCGGCACAGACAGTGGGCTCTGTGAACAGGGACCCCCGAGCACACACCCTCTAGTGGGGAGCGCTCCTCAGTCAGCCCTCAGGGGTACCAGGCGGCGGCCAGTGCCCAGCTCACCCCCAGGTAACAAGCGGCACAGACTCCCAACCATGCCAAATAAAACCAAGGCACGCGAGGTTCACTGTGTGGGACGCTTGCTAAGACTTTATTAACGCCCCGGAGGGCAGGGTTAGGAAAGCAACAGGAGGGAGACCCCGCGACGCGAAGCGAGTGCTCAGAGCTCTGCAGACACAAAGATGAAAAGCTTGGCCACAAAGGAGCTGACGGTGCCGTGGCGATAGAGATCCATCTTGACGGTCAGGAGCAAGTCCCTGGGCTCGGGGACAGGCTTGGTGAGGGCCACCACCCCGCTGTGGGGGCTCACCTTCCGGGTGGTGAAAAAGCCCTCCTCATTGCCACCGGTGATGGCCAGCTGCATGCTGTCCCCGGGGACAGCACTGGAGGGGCCCATGCGGAAAACCACCGCGGGCGCTTGGATGTTGGTGGGAAAAGAGAGGTGGTAGTAGGTTATTCTCAGAGGCAGCTTGGAGCACTCCCGATTCTCATGGCAAGGCAAGCGCTCACAGCGGCTGCAAGAAAAGTGGGTAGAGAGACAAGAAGAGGGTTAGGGCCGGTCCAGCAAGCGGAGAAACGGCAGAGCGCGGGGATGCGGGGCTGGCAGGCAGGGCCTCCCGCCGCCCCTCTGGCCGATTCAGCCAACACGAAGGGCGCCCCCCACTCACCTGCGGGAGGCGCCGTGGACCTCCAGGCTGCTGATTCAGGCACTAGCCTCTTCCAACACCATCTGGGGCGCTGGGTGGCCAGGGGCCAAGGGCTGTGCCCGGAGTGAGGTGCGTCCCCTGCTCACTGGCAGAGCCACCCCAGGGGCACTCCACAGGCACAACCTGCCCTTCCCAGGCCCTTGCCCAGACAGTGGCCAGGGCTATGCAGGGCTCTAGGGTGTGTCTCGGAGGTGACCCGTGAAATGACTATCTCTGCCACTAGCAATCAGAGCTGCTGCCGTTTACCAAGTGCTCAGCTATTCCTCACCACGCGCTCTAGTGTGATCGCTGCCACCACCCCATGACAGTGGCTTCGGTGGTATTTTTCACACGAGGACACTGAGGCTCAGAAAGAATGTGGCCTCTCCACTTCCCAAGGTCACACAGTGAGTGAGGCAGCCATATCTCTGCTCAGCCATCGAGGTCAGTTCCCAGTTCCCTGTCACTAAGCCCTTGTGTTCCAGGCCCAGTACCCACTCTGGGTCCACAGGGCCAGTTCAGGGCTTGGAATGGAAATGGGGACAGATCCCAACTTCCTGTGATAGAAACAGAGACAGGTCCTAACTTCCTGAGTGGAGACAGGGATGGGTCCTAACTTCCTGCAGTGGAGATGGGGACGGGTCCTAACTTCCTGCGGTGAAGACAGGGACGGGTCCTGTGATGGCTAATACTGAGTGTCAACTTGATTGGATTGAAGGATACATCCTGGGTGTGTCTGTGAGGGTGTTGCCAAAAGAGAGTCACATTTGAGTCAGTGGGCTGGAAAAGGCAGACCCACCCTTAATCTGGGTGGGCACCATCTAATCAGCTGCCAGCACAGCTAGAGTATAAGCAGGCAGAAAAATGTGAAAAGAGAGACTGGCCTAGCCTCCCAGCCTACATCTTTCTCCTGTGCTGGATGCTTCCTGCCCTCGAACATCGGACTCAAAGTTCTTCAGTTTTGGGACTCGGACTGGCTCTCCTTGCTCCTCAGCCTTCAGATGGCCTATTGTGGGACCTTGTAATCGTGTGAGTTAATGCTTAATACACTCCCCATTATACATATGTATTCCATTAGTTCTGTCCCTCTAGAGAACCCTAACTACTACAGATTTTGGTACCAGGAGTGGTTCTAGAGGAACAGAATATTAAAGATGGAGTTCTTTCGTTGGTTTTGGGGTTTCTGGGGTTCGCTGGTTAACAAATAGATCCAAAAATGCTAAGGACTCCACTTCTAATAGTATGGAGAACACTGATAGTCCTTGGCATGAACTGTTTAGAGAGTTATGAAAAATAAACGCATTTGAAACTCCTGATTCATTGCTTGTGAGCCAAGTTTAGTGACTCTATACATAAAATCTTTGATCATATGTGGAGAACCAAGGAACATAATGAAGCTGGTTGGTTGCTCCTAAGTTTAGTGGACAAAGTGATGAAAGAAAATGATTAACTCAGGGATACCATCTCCCGGCTTCAGAAGCAGATACTGAGCATCAAATCTGCTAAGATTGCCCTGAGTGAGAGTCTTATCTCCTGTAGAGGAGGAGTGAAATTGTGGAAAAACAGACACAAGCTCTTATCATGCGAGTGGCTGACCTGCAATGAAAGATGCATGCACAGCCTCGCCAGGTGTCTGCTGTTAAAGTGCGGGCATTGATTGAAAAAGAATGGGACCCTGCAACTTGGAATGGGGACATGTGGGAGGAGCCTGATGAAGCTAGGGACACTGAGTTTATAAACTCTGATGAACCTTTTTTGCCAGAAGAAACAGCTTAACAGCTTCCCCATCCCCAGTAGTGGCAACATCCCCACCCCGACCCATCAGCCTTTCCACCTTTGTCTAAGGAGATAAACCCCATGCTGCCTGAGGCAACAGTGATGGCCTCCTGTGAGGCAGTTGCCAGGCAAGATAATGTTGATTCTCCGCAGGAGCCACCCCTAACACCCCTGTTTGCCTCTAGACCTATAACTAGAGTAAAGTCCTGGCAGGCCCCTAGAGATGAGGTTGACAGTGTGACCCATGAGGAAGTGAGCTACCCTCGAAAAGAACTGCTTGAGTTTTCTAATTTATAGAAACAAATCTGGAGAACGGGCATGAGAATGGATACTAAGGGTATCAGAGAATGGCGGAAGGAACATAGTGTTGGATGAGGCTGAATTTACAGATTTAGGCCCACTAAGCAGGGACTCTGCATTTAATGTTGCAACTCGGGGAGTTAAAAAAAGGTTCTAATAGTTTATTTGCTGGTTTAGCTGAAATACGGATGAAGAGATGGCCCACTGTGAGTGAACTGGAAATGCCTGGTCTTCCTTGGTTTAATGTAGAGGAAGGAATCCAAAGACTTAGGGAGATCGGGATGGTGGTGTGGATTAGTCACTTTAGACCTACTCAACCAAGCTGGGAGGGTCCAGAAGATATACCCTTGACCAATGCCTTTCGAAACAGATTTGTAAGGGCAGCACCTGCATCTTTGAAGAGCCCTGTAATTGCTCATCTTCGTATGTCAGATCTAACAGTGGGAACCACAGTCACTCAACTACAAAATTTAAATACAATGGAAATAATTGGATCCTGAGGTGGCAGTGGCCAAGTGATAGCACTCAACCATCAAAGGCAAGGTGGGTGTAGCTTCTGTAATGGACAGCAGAGGCAAAGCGGCAATCGGAATAGTCTGTCTCGTGTAGAGCTCTGGCATTGGCTAATTAACCACAGTGTTCCTAGAAGTGAAATTGATAGGAAGCCTACTGCATTCCTACTTGATTTGTATAAGCAGAAAACTTCTAGGTCAAGTGGACAAAAGACTAATTTGAATTACAAAAGCAGAGAATCACGGCCCCTCAATCAATTTCCAGACTTGAACCAGTTTACAGACCCAGAACCCCTTGAATGAAGAGGAGGTCGGGTCCTCTTGAGGACGGACCCCACGACATTATTGACAATTTATGCAGTGAATCTTTCTCCCATCCTTCCCCAAAGAGACCTCTGGCCTTTTCCCAGAGTAACTGCACTGGGGAAAGGGAAATGATCAGACATTTTGGGGACTACTGGACACTGGTTCTGAGCTGAGGTTGATTCCAGGGGACCCAAAACGTCACTGTGGCCCTCCAGTTAAATAGGGGCTTAAGGAGGTCAGGTAATTAATGGAGTTTTAGCTCAGGTCTGACTTACAGTGGGTCCCCAGACTCATCCTGTGGTCATTTTCCCAGTGCCAGAATGCAGAATTGGCACAGACATACTTAGCAGCTGGCAGAACCCCCACACTTGCTCCCTGACTGGTAGGGTGAGGGCTTTTATGGTTGGAAAGGCCAAATGGAAGCCATGAGAGCTGCCTCTACCTAGAAAAACAGTAAATCAAAAACAATATTGTATTCCTGGAGGGACTGAGGAGATTAGTGTCACCATCAAAAACTTGAGACTCAGGGGTGGTAATTCCCACCACCTCCCCATTCGACTCTCCCATTTGGCCTGTGCAGAAGACAGATGGATCTTGGTGAATGGCAGTGGATTATCGTAAGTTTAACCAAGTGGTGACTCCAATTGTAGCTGCTATACCAGATGTGGTTTCATTGCTTGAGCAAATTACTGTATCTCTTGGTACCTGGTATGTAGCCACTGACCTGGCAAATGCCTTTTTCTCCATTCCTGTTCCAAGGCCCACCAGAAGCAATTTGTCTTCAGCTGGCAAGGCCAGCAATATAAATTCATTGTCGTACCTCAGGGGTGTATCAACTCTCCGGCTTTGTGTCATAATCTTATTCATGTCATAATCTTATTTGGAGAGACCTTGATCACATTTTGCTTCTGCAAGATATCACGCTGGTCCATTAAATTGTTGGCATTATGCTGACTGGATCCAGTGAGTGAGAAGTAGCAAACACACTGGACTTATTAGTGAGACATTTGCATGCCAGAGGATGGAAAATAAATCCGATAATAAAATTCAGGGATCTTCTACCTCAGTAAAATTTCTAGGGGTCCAGTGGTTTGGGGCCTGTCGAGATATTCCTTCTAAGGTGAAGGATAAGTTGCTGCATTTGGTCCCACCTACAACCAAGAAAGAGACACAACACCTAGTGGGCCTATTGGATTTTGGAGGCAGCACATTCCTCATTTGAGTGTGTTACTCCGGCACATTTATCGAGTGACCTGAAAGGCTGCCAGTTTTGAGTGGGGTCCAGAACAGGAGAAAGCTCTGCAACAGGTCCAGGCTGTTGTGCAAGCCGCTCTGCCACTTGGGCCATATGACCCAACAGATCCAATGTTGCTTGAGGTGTCAGTGGCAGATAAGGATGCTGGCTGCAGCCTTTGGCAGGCCCCCATAGGTGAATCACAGTGGAGGTCTCTAGGCTTTCGGAGCAAGGCCCTGCCATCTTCTGCAGATAACTACTCTCCTTTCGAGAGACAGCTCTTGGCCTGTTACTGGGCTTTGGTGGAAACTGAATATTTGACTCCGGGTCATCAAGTCACCATATGACCTGAACTGCCTGTCATGAACTGGGTGCTTTGTGACCCATCTAGCCATAAAGTGGGTCATGCACAGCAGCATTTCATCATCAAATGGATAGTGGTGTATACGCGATCGGGCTTGAGCAGGTCCTGAAGGCACAAGTTAAGTTACATGAGGAAGTGGCTCAAATGCCCGTGGTCTCCACCCCTGCCAACTTGCCTTCTCTTCCCCAGCCTGCACCGATGGCCTCATGCAGAGTTCCCCACAATCAGCTGACAGAGGAAGAGAAGACTAGGGCCTGGTTCACAGATCATTCTGCACGATATTCAGGCACCACCCGAAAGTGGACAGCTGCAGCACTACTGCCCCATTCTAGGACATCCCTGAAGGACAGTGGTAAAGGGAAATCTTCCCAGTGGGCAGAACTTCAAGCAATGCACCTGGTTGTGCACTTTGCATGGAAGGAGAAATGACCAGATGTGCAATTATATACTGATTCATGGGCCGTGGCCAATGGTTTGGCTGGATGGTCAGGGACTTGGAAGAAGCATGATTGGAAAATTGATGACAATGCAATATGGGGAAGAGGTATGTGGATAGACCTCTCTGAGTGGTCAAAAACTGTGAAGATATTTGTATCACATGAGAGCGCTCCCCATATCACATAAAAGTGCTCAGCAGAGAAGGATTTTAACAATCAAGTGGATAGGATGATTCGTTCTGTGGACACCACTCGGCCTCTTTCCCCAGCCACCCCTGTCATTGCCCAATGGGCCCATGAACAAAGTGGCCATGGTGGCAGGGATGGAGATTACACATGGGCTCAGCAACGTGGACTTCCACTCACCAAGGCTGACCTGGATATGGCCACTGCTGAGTGCCCAATCTGACAGCAGCAGAGACCAACACTGAGCCCTCGATATGCACCATTCCTTGGGGTGATCAGCCAGCTACCTGGTGGCAGGTTGATTATAATGGACCTCTTCCATCATGGAAAGGGCAGAGGTTTGTCCTCACCAGAATAGACACTTACTCTGGATATGGGTTTGCCTATCCTGCACACAATGCTTCTGCCAAGACTACCATCCGTGGGTTCATGGAATGCATTATCCACCCTCATGGTATTCCACACAGCATTGCCTCTGACCAAAGCACTCACTTTACAGCTAAAGAGGTGCAGCAGTGGGCTCATGCTCATGGAATTCACTGGTTTTACCATGTTCCCCATCGTCTTGAAGCAGGTAGATTGATAGGATGGTGGAATGGCCTTTTGAAGTCACAATTACAATGCCAACTAGGTGACAGTACTTTGCAGGGCTGGGACAAAGTTCTACAGAAGGCCATGTATGCTCTGAATCAGGGTCCAATATTATGGCACTGTTTCTCCCATAGCCAAGATTCACGGGTCCAGGAATCCAAGGGTGGAAATGGAAGTGGCACCACTCACCATCACCCCTAGTGATCCACTAGCAAAATTTTTGCTTCCTGTTCCTACAACATTATGTTCTGCTGGCCTACAGATCTTCATTCCAGAGGGAAGAACGCTGCCACCAGGAGACACAACAACGATCCCATTAAACTGGAAATTAAGATTGCCACCTGGACACTTGAAGCTCCTCCTACCTTTAAGTCAACAGGCTAAGAAGGGAGTTACAGTGTTGGCTGGGGTGGCTGACCCAGACTATCAAGAAGAAATCAGTCTACTACTCCACAGTGAAGATAAGTTAGAGTACTCGTGGAATACAGGAGATCCATCAGGGCATCTCTTAGTATTACCATGCCCTGTGATTAAGGTCAATGGGAAACTACAACAGCCCAATCCAGGCAGGACTACAAATGACCCAGACCCTTCAGGAATGAAGGTTTGGGTCACTCCACCAGGGAAAAAAAACAAGATCTGCCAAGGTGCTTGCTGAAGGCAAAGGGAATACAGAATGGGTAGTAGAAGAAGGCAGTCATCAATACCAGCTACGAGCCACGTGACCAGTTGCAGAAACGAGAGCTGTAATTGTCATGAGTATTTCCTCCTTCTTTTAAAAACATGGCCAGGTGCTGTGGCTCACGCCTGTAATCCCAGCATTTTGGGAGGCTGAGGCGGGCGGATCACTTGAGGTCAGGAGCTCAAGACCAGCCTGACCAACATGGTGAAACCCCATCTCTACTTAAAATAGAAAAATTAGCTGGGTGTGGTGGTGCACACCTGTAATCTCAGCTACTCAGGAGGCTGAGGCAGGAGAATCACTTGAACTCGGGACGTGGAGGTTGCAGTGAGACAAAATCACACCACCACACTTCAGCCTAGGCAACAGAGGGAGACTCTGTCTTAAAAAACAAACAAACAAAAAACAATCAAAAATGTTTGTGCATGTATACACTTGTACTAACAAAAATGTATTCATTTTATTTCCTTTCTATCAAGTGACATAAGATTTATTGAATTCACATCAGCATTTAAGTATCGCTAACTTTATACAACAGTATTTGGGTTGGGGATTGGTGAGTTTCTGGTTGTATGAAATATAGTTGTGTTATGTCAGGCGTAATTATGACCTTATTATTGTCTTTATTTGACAATTATGTATGATCTCAGGAGATGTGCATGGGTTCAAGTTGACAAGGAGTGGACTTGTGATGGTTAATACTGAGTGTCAACTTGATTGGATTGAAGGATACAAAGTATTGATCCTGGGTGTGTCTGTGAGGGTGTTGCCAAAAAAGATTCACATTTGAGTCAGTGGGCTGGGAAAGGCAGATCCATCCTTAATCTGGGTGAGCACCAACTAATCAGCTGCCAGCACGGCTATAGCATAAGCAGGCAGAAAAACGTGAAAAGAGAGACTGGCCTAGCCTCCCAGCCTACATCTTTCTCCCGTGCTGGATGCTTCCTGCCCTTGAACGTCAGACTCATTTTTGTTCATTTTTGGGACTCAGATTGCTCTCCTTGTTCCTCAGCCTGGAGATGGCCTATTGTGGGGCCTTGTGATCACGTGAGTTAATACTTAATAAACTCCCCTTTACATATATAATGGAATATGTATACATATTCCATTATATATACATATTCCATTATATATGTAAATATATTCCATTAGTTCTGTCCCTCTAGAGAACCCTAATACAGGTCTGAACTTCTTGTAGTGGAGACAGAGACGGGTCCCAACCTCCTGCAGTGGAGACACGGATGGGTCCCAACCTCCTGGGGTGGAGAAGGGGACAGGTCCTAACTTCCTGCGGTGGAGACGGGGACAGGTCCTAACTTCCTGTGGTGGAGATGGGGACGGGTCCTAACTTCCTGTATAGGATGAGCACAGATTCCAAATTCCTGTTACAGATTCTAACTTCCTGTGACAGGATGGAGATAGGTATTATCTTCCTGCTACAAGATAGTAACAAGTTCTAATTTCTTGTCACAAGATGGGACAGAGGTCGTCTCCTGTGTCCTGAACTCCTGGCCCATCATCCTCTGAAGGTGGCTGGCTTAGGAAGCAGGGCCCAGATGCGGAGCCCCAGAGGACCTGGCCCAGGTGCTCCAGGAAGCCCCACCATTTGGGCTGTGTCTGGATTCTGCAGTCAGGAGCATCCTCTCGTCTTGGCCTTCTATCACATCTCCCTTTTGGCTTTTTAAGTTTCCATGTCTCGTGCTGGGTTACTTGGACTTGCTTGAGGCATTTATTGAGACTGGAGTCTCCCTTTACCTCCTCTTTCCAGGTGTGTCGGGACTGACAGGACGCCTTGCATTTACTTGGCTAGTGACTATTCCAAGCTCTTAGAAAGGACTGGCCTGGGAGTCAGGGGCACTGAAGGTGGGAGTCCTGCCTGGGAGGGGCCCAAAACAGAGGCAGGAAAGAAGGTGGGCACGGGTGCTGCTGGTGGTGGCCTTCCCCCGAGATGCCCAGGTCCAGGCCAAAAGGGAGTGCTCCAGGCCATCTGAGAGCTCTCCCCCAGGGGGGCCTCTGAGGAGCTGCGACCGAAGCCTCCGTGAACTGGGGGAGGAGCATGGGACCCATGAGCTGCGCTTCCGGGTGCAGGTGAACTGCGCTTCCGGGTGCAGGGAGCAGGCTGCAAGCAGCAGGCTTTCCTTCCACTCGCTCCCTCCACTGTCTCCCATCGTCCTCCTGCTCTACTGGCTGGAAGACAGATGCCCCGTGAGGACGCAGAACTTGCTGATGGCTCCATGGTGTGTAGTAAGGGGCAGGCTTGGCTTTCAAAGTCAGGCTGTCTTACTTCAAAGCTTTTGCACACACACACACACACACACACACACACGCACGCACACACGCGCGCACACACACCAGCAACTTCAGGACCAGCCTGGATGGGGCTGGTCAGCAGATGGCGCTAGAGTCGCCCTGGTGGGATTTCGGCTTCCCCGCTTCTCTCAGCATGGCGGGTACTAACCCGGGGTGGAATTTGTTTTGCCAGAGGGAAGCGCTCACCCAGCACGCTGGAGGAAAGCAATGGGAGGTGTGCGTGGTGTTCTGGTGCAGCTCCTGCCGTCATCACACACAGCGAGCTGGTCACTCCTCCCCTGGAGGCTCCCCCTCCAACCCCACACAGTCATTCCTCAGAGCACCTTCTCTACACTAGGAGTTTCTGGGCTGGCTCCTTCTGGACAAAGAACAGGGCCTGGGGCACCCGCTATGTGCTTTGCAAATGACTAATGCACAAAAATAAACATGTCCTTGATTTTCCTGGTAAGTCCTGGTTTCAATGATCCTACTTCGCTCCACTCAAACTTATTAAAACACCAGAAACATAACTGTCTGGCAAACTGCCTGTCAGACTGGGAACGGCCCAAAAATCTCTTTTAGCCAGTGTGTCTAGGTCAGGGACGGGTTGTCATCACTGAGTCTATCACAGAGCAAGGCATAGCTGAGCCCGCCCCGTCCCCCTCTGCCACGCAGGCCCTGGTTTCCAGACATGTCCCCTCAGCAGGCCATACATCCTGGGCCATGTCATGCGTTAGAGGACAATGTGCTCCAACTTGCCAGTTCAACACATTTGACCCTAATACCCCAAGCTCTATGGAAATGATCCTAAGCCACCACACACCAGAGAAAATAGGCCCTCTAGGCCCCCTCCTTCTCCTGGGAGGCACAGCAGTTCTGGCCACCCCAGGTGCTTGTGGATATCCCTGCCAGCATTTTCCTGACTTTCACATGCTTGTCGTCCGGGAGACAAGCCCCAGGAACTGGCCAAGGCAGGGGGCCATCGACGGCTCTATCTCCACCACCGTCCACTGTGTTACACTCTCAGGCCCACAGCTGTTCACTCGTGTCCCATCCCCGGGAAGCGGCAACTAAGGCCACCTGGCTTTGCTCCAGCTTTCTAGACCACAGGTCATCAGGTGCTGGCCCCACTGAGGGGATAAAGAGGATGTGTCCGGCCCCATCAAAGGCTGTGGGACAGCTTTGCACACTTCCTCCTGTGGGCAGAAGGGAATTGTGTGGGCAGGACTGTAACAGCCTGGTCCTGTCCACAAGGCCGAGCCCTGTGGTTTGCGGCCCAGCTTCCTGGGTCATGCTCCAGTTACCAGCCCTCGGCCGCCAGGATGTTCCCCAGATGGAAGCCGTGTGACTGGAGAGAGAGAGAAAGCCACAGAAGCGGACTCTGCAGTCCTGTCTGTCAAGGCTCCCGAGTGAGGCGCTCTTGCTGAGTTGTTAACCACAGAAGCGCCGGCCATGGGTCCCTCCTAAATATGGCTCTTTTCGATTTAAAAAATTGCTTTCTGAAGTGTAGATGAAAAAACGTTTTAAGAAGCTTGGATTTCTGATAAGCAGGAAAAGGGGCTGTAAAATACAGAACTCCAGTCTGAGGGGTTAGCAGTGCTGAGAGGGGGTGTCCCCTTCTCACTATCAGTCCCGGGAGTCCAAGGGCTACAACAAGCCAGGCGCCCAGCAGCTCAATCCCTTACTGCACAGCACACAGCGCCCAGGTTTCAGGCTGAACTCCCCATTTCACCGCAGATGTGTCCATACTCCCGCCACTTCTGCCTAATTTGCTCCCCCTTCCACTTTCACGCAGGTATGGCCCACTCCAGACAGCCCTCTGCCCACCCTCACGCCCAGCCAGGTGGGGGCCCCTCCTGCCTCTTAGCACACACTCCAAAGGCAGAGCCAGTGCGAGGACAAAGGCCTTTGTGGGCTGTCTACCCAGGTGCCTGCACGCAGTAGGTCCAGGAAGAAATGACTTTCTCCAGCACTGAGGGGTGGCAGAGGCTTCCACAGCCAACATGAGGGGTAGAGCTGGGTTCTGCTGATTTCAGCCATGACCTCAGCACACATGGCCAACCCGCCCACCCTCAGGATTAGGAGGCGCCAGGGCCCCTGTGCAGGGCAGCCTTCCCCTCTTCGAAAGGTGGTTTCACGACTGTGCGCAAGTTAGAAATCGAGGTCACAACCACAGCCAGCCTCCTGGAATCCTCAAGCCCAGGCGCTGACAAAGGCTGGGGAGAGAGTGAACTTACAATGACAGACGGCTGCACAGCCTCCAGCCGAGGCCATGGAACTTTCTTAATGGCTCGGGGAAGCACTGTCACTGCCTGCCAGGCTGTTGCATAACCATGAGCTCTTCGGGATGCTACAGACTTGCAAACCCAGTTTTGGGGTAGCTTTTTCCTAACCCAAGCTCAGGAAGGAAACAAGATGTTGGGTTTTCAAGCTGACAGAAATCCGTGCTGGGAAACAGCAGATCAGGGAAATGGCCGGGCCAGCCAGTGAGAATCCCAAAGCCAGGAAGAATATGGAGGGCTGCCAGGGACAACAGGGCTGCTCAGGGACCCAGAAGCCTTGCTATGCCACAAGCCAGGGCAGCTGCCCCTAGGGTCAAGCGGTGGACACTACCACTGACCCTCAGGTGGCGGGGGCAGCTGGCCAAGAGCCCAAGGCAGGCTGAAGGTCAAGGGACCAAGGCCTCGGAAACAGCTGGCTGCCTGCATCGTGCATTCAGAGTGCTGGGGGAGGTCACAAGTCCACAGTCCTGAGATCAGTCCCAGCATGGAGCGTTTCCTGAAGCAACTGACAGTGGCACTAAATGAGACTTTCTGAATACAATTAGGGGCAACGGGGACAGGAAGTGGGAACCGTGGTCTCAAGTGGGCGCCATGATGGCCTAGGAGTGAGTGAGCTTACAAAGACATAGGGGCACGCAGCCCCACGTTTAGGATCTGGAATCTTTGATGCTGTTCCCACACAGTCACCAGGCTGGACGAATTCTGGCTTTCAGGTGGGCACTAACAACAATGTCCAACAAGTCACATCGGCTCCCTAGCTTTGGGCTGACATGGAGACATTGTTACCCACGCATCTAAGTCAGAGCATGTTCTGACATCTGCATGTTACAGATGAGGAAACTGAGGCCCAGAGAGCTTGCCCAAGGCTTCCACCCTAGGAAAAAAGAGGGCTGTGGTTTCTGCCTGGTTCTGTGCACAGCCTTGGCCTGAAAACATGACTATAGACCCCAGACTCATTTGCAGTTACTCCCTTGACTTTCTGAGACCAGTGTCACTAGCATTTAGGGGCTTGAGGGCCAGGGATCAGGTGATCTTTGAGTGCCCTGAGTCCCTCATGGGAGGACACTGAGGTTACAGCCTGATAACCCACTCACCCGGGAGCTAGGTCACCAAGAAGGCCAACACAGACAGACGATGGCATGGTCCAAGGGACTTACGTGGCTGCGGAGCGGCGGTAGTTCTCAGGGCACTCGAAGGCCAGACAGCGGAAGCCGCCCTGGATGTTGAAGCAGGTCTCGTTGATGGAGCAGTTGTGGATGCCAGTCACACACTCATCAATGTCTGCAAGAGACCCCACAGCAGCACAGTGAAGGCAGAGGCTGCAGGAGCCATCCCCATCTGGAGACGGAGGAGCCCAGGCCTCCCATCAACTAGGGTTAGGGGTGGCAATCAGGCCATCCCTGCCCTCCACTGGCTGATCTTCGGAGCAGCGTCCTGTGCCAGTTCTTACATTTATAGGATATTTACATTTATAGACTGTTAACTTATCATTCGCAATCCCTGGAGGGAGCGTGATGATGGTAAAAGTAAATACTACATGATGGGTCCTGGGACTGCCTCGCAAGGGTAAGTCACTGAATCCTCCTAAGAATTCAATGAGGCAGATACTGTTATGATCCTCATTTTATAAGGAGCTCACAGAGCTTAAGAGACCTGCCTGAGGTCACACAGTTTATAAATGTCAGAGCTGAGCTTTGAACCCAGGCAGGCTGGCACCAGAGTCCATGTACTAACTAACCAGAGCCTCTCTGCGGCTCCCAAGGCTCAGCACCCTTACCCTAGGTGTGACACAACCTCTTAGGAGAAAAGGGCAAGAGCTGCTAGCTCCACACAATGATGAGAAAAACAGCCTTCGAGGGATCATACGTCTTGCTCTGTGTGTTGGGGTTGGTGGCTGTTCAGGGTAGACTGGAACCACCAGGCCTGGGACTCCTGGGATGGGGCCTGGGGCACCACACTGAGAGGCCCCTGGAGATGGGGGAGCAGCCCAATTCCCACAGACTCTGGAGCAGCCAAACAGTGGGGCTCAGGGGCTGTCACCAATCCTGGGAGACATCCATTAAGAGGTGCCAAATGCCTGAGCATGGTGGCAAAAACAACACTCCCCAGCCTCAAAGGCCCGGCTCAGGAATGTGTTTATGCTGAGTCTGGGCGGGACCCCAGGCTGCGGTGAGGGAGCTGGGCCAGGAGAAAAGTCATTTGCTCCGTCAGAAATGCAGACACAACCGGCATTCCATCCAGAGCCCGGGGCAAGCGGAGGGGGCCTCCCAGGAAACACCGCAGCTCCTGCCTGCCTTTCATCAAAGTCACCTTCCTCATGACCAGAAGCTACATCTGTGGGACCCAGGGGGCTTCCAGAGCCCCAGGATCCACAGCCCTGTGTGGGGCTCCCGAGGAACAGGCTGGACAGCCCCACCTCCATGACTCAGCTTCTGGGCCCAGTGTGTACACTGAGGATCACGTGCTCACAAACATCTACTCAGCACCCGCTGTCAGTGATTGAATGGATGGTTATCGGATGGCTCTGGGGGACACATACTGCCCCCTAGATCGTTCATAGAAATGGGGGCTGAATGCAGAACCAATGCCATTGGCCCCCATTACTTAGCCCATGCTGGAGCTGACCCATAGCCATGAGTATCCCTGGACCATCCCACACCAGGCCACGCCATCCCCTGGCCTGGACTGCTTCCTCCCTGGCGGGCATCTTCCTAAAGGCCTCTGTTCCAGCCTTTTCGGGGCTGCTGAGGGGAGGGGAGGAGGGCTCAAGTGTTCCTGCCAGATGCAGCTGCCACGGGCTCAGACAATCCAGAGGACAAGTGTGCTGGGGCCTGGGTGTGGGAGACCAGGGTGCTGCGGACCCCAGGACACCCCTTGGATGGGGGTCCCTCCTTATCCTGAATGCATTCCATCTGTGCTGTGGCCCTTGGGTTGGGGAAGCACAGCCCCCGAGCCCGGCCTCAGCCCCACGACATCGCAGGGCCCCAAGCAGAGCATGAGGGACCCCAGGGCATCCCGCCTGCTCACCTTGGCAGTTGCGGCCGTTGGGGGCCAGCCTGTAGCCAGACGAGGGGCAGCTGCACTGGAAGCTTCCAGGGATGTTGATGCAGCGGTAGGAGCAGATGTGGCCCCCGGTGGGCAGGGCGCACTCGTCAATGTCTGCAATGGCAAAGCCCACCTCAGCCTCAGTGTCCTGGCACCTGGCCATGGCTGCTGGCCACGCTACATCACCCTGGGGGCTGCACTGGGGCCCAGGAGGGTAGCAGCACAGGACAAGCTGAACACAGGAAGCCTCAGAGACCATCATGCTCAGAGAGGCGACGGGACTAGCCTGGGGTCACACAGCAAGTTCATGGTGTGAAGTATAAGTGTGGTGGGCAGGGGGAAATATGGACCAGAGTTCAATAACAAGAAACACACCTCAGCTGGGTGCACTGGCTCATGCCTGGAATCCCAGGCATGGGAGGCTGAGGCAGGTGGGTTACTTGAGCCCAGGAGTTTGAGACCAGCCTCGGCAACAAAGTGAGACCCTGTCTCTACAAAAAATCAAAAAAGTTAGCCAGGCATACTGGTGCACGCCTGTGGGCCCAGCTACTCAAGGAGGCAGAGGTGGGAGGATTGCTTGATCCCAGGAGATGGAGGCTGCAGTGAGCCGTGTTTGTACCACTGCCCTCCAACCTGGGTGACAGAGCTGCCTCTGTCTCAAAAACAAACAAGCAAACAAAATATACACACACCTTACATGAAAACGGTAATCATCATAATTGCCTTTAATTGCCTGTAATTGCTGTCATCTGGTTTAATCCTCCCATGATCTGGTGAGGCTGAAGTTAATCATCATGTTACAGATGAAGAGTTAGAGCTCTGAGTCAGGGATATAGGTGGTCCCTGAGCCCCCTCCTTACCGCTCAGCCATGCACCACCACCAAGCCCTGAGATATGCGGCCCAAGGTCCCAGTGCATGTTGTAATTACCACCGTGCACATTTATTAAAGAACAAGTCAGGAGTGGTTTGCTGCCTTCCCACACTCACGCTTAAGGATGGGAAAAGTATATTAGAATTTCAGTTGGGGGCCAGGCACGGTGGCTCATGCCTGTAATCCCAGCAATTTGGGAGGCTGAAGCAAGAGGATCACTTGAGCCAAGGAGTTCGAGACCAGCCTGGGCAACATAGCAAGGCCCTGTCTCTAATTTTTTTTAAATAAAAAATTAGCCAGGCATGGTGGTATACGCCTATGGTCCCAACTACTTGGGAGGCTGAGGTGGGAGAATCACTTGAGCCTGGGAAGCTGAGGCTGCAGTGAGCAGTGATTGCACCTTATCACTCCAGCCTGGGCAACAGAGCGAGACCCTGTCTCAAAAAAAAAAAAAAAAAAAAAAAAAAAAAAACAAAACACCTCAGTTGGAGGGAAAACAGCAAACCACCCGCTACCCGCTAGCCTCCAAGGGTGGACATGGAAGGTTTGCCAGGTGAAGAAATCCCAGCAGGCTCTTCCCTGTGGATTTTGAAAGTCAGAGGCCATGCTGCTGTGTCATGGCAAGGCCAGGGGATGCTTTCCCCCTCAGCAAGCAGGGGCGTCCGCACCTTCACAGGTGACTCCGTCCACATCGCTGAGCTGGTAGCCTCGCCGGCAGTAACATTGGTAGGAGCCGTAGACGTTGGCACACTCCTGGCTACAGGGGCTGCTGCTGCACTCATTGATGTCTGAAATACAAAGCAAGGGTCACCGCTCAGAGCATCACATGTCCCTGCCTCCACAGCAGCCCTCAGGGTCAGTGAACAGAAAACCTCCTCTCCATCTCCCTCAGGTTAACACACTCGGAGAGGCGGAGGTCCCGGAGGGGCGTGGCTGAGGGAGAGGCGTCATCACTGGTGGCTCCAGACCCTCCATCCCTGCCCCTGCCTGCTTCGACCACAACTTCTCCTGCCAGGACGGCAGTGATAGCCTCCAGCCTTGGCCCCTGGAAGCCTGCCCTGACCTGGCTGCCAGAGTCCATTCTAGTTCTCAAATGGAAATCTGGTCCTGTGCTCCCCACTTCACCTCCAAGATGGCATCCTACACAGATGACGGCACACAAGGAAGGCCTCGGCCACCCAGCCCATACGCAAGTACTCCTCATACTCCAATGCACAGAACTCACTGGGCCACTCAGCAACTCTGAACTACTGCTCAACTGTCCCCTATACCTAGAGCAGAGGTCGGCGAACCACAGTCCATGAGCCAAATTCATCCCAATACTTGTTTTTATAAATAAAGTTTTATTAGAACACAGCCAGGCCAGGCATGGTGGCTCATGCCTATAATCCCAGCACTTTGGGAGGCCGAGGTGGGTGGATCACGAAGTCAGGGGTTCGACACCAGCCTGGCCAGCATGGTGAAACCCCATCTCTACTAAAAATACAAGAATTAGCCGGGCATGGTGGCACGTGCCTGTAGTCACAGCTTCTCGGGAGGCTGAGGCAGGAGAATTGCTTGAACCAGGAGGCGGAGGTTGCAGTGAGCCAAGATCACACCACTGCACTCCAGCCTGGGTGACAGAGCAAGACTCCGTCTCAAAATAATAATAATAATAAAATAAAGAATACAGCCACGTTCATTCCTTTTTTTTTTTTTTTTTTTTTTGAGACAAAGTCTGCCTGGAGAGCAGTAACTCAATCTCAGCTCACTGCAATCTCCACCTCCGGGAGGCTATTGTCCCCTACATGTGGATATGAATTCAAGCAGTTCTCCTGCCTCAGCCTCCCGAGTAGCTGGGGGATTACAGGTGTGCGCCACCATGCCCGGCTAATTTTTGTATCTTTAGTAGACACAGGGTTTCATGATGATGGCCATACTGGTCTCGAACTCCTGACCTCAAGTGATCCGCCTGCCTCGACCTCCCAGTGCTGGGATTACAGGTGTGAGCCACTGTGCCCGGCCACACTCATTCTTTTACCATGGTCGTCTGGCCACTTCTCTGCTACCACAGCAGAGCTGAGCGGTTGCAACAGCGATTGTGGCTGGAGAAGCCTTAAATCTATACTGTGTGGCTGTCACAGAACGTCCAATAGCCTTCCACCCCGTGTTTCATCTCTGTGGCCCCCACACCAGGCCTGGCCTCCACCTGTCCAGTGTGGTCTCTCGTCCCCCACTAGAGACACTCCCCAGTGCAGGACCAAGTTCTTGCTACACACCCGGGGCAGGTGCTTAACAAATGCTTAGTAAGGTCACATGGCAAGGCTGGCCAGGCTCTGGTTCCACATCCACAATATTATCCACTAATGTGGATATGAATGCCGACTTTTCAGTAATTTCTGAATGACTAGAGGAAGCACAAGCCAGGAATCCCACTACTTCTACTAAATAATAATAAAGCCAGCAGCCTCCGCACCGCCAGCTCTTCATCCTGTGCTCAGCCCTGCGATAAGCTCTTCACATGCTTAATCTGGTTTCATCCTCACAATCCCCTATGGGGTTGGTCCTACTATGCCCATTTTACAGATGAGGACACCATGGCCCAAGAAAGACTGAGTTACTTCTTCAAGGCCATGGAAATGGCAGAAGTCAGGTTTGAACACAAGCCTGAGAGACTCAACTCGTGAATCTTGTTCCTTGTCCATATGCATTCTTGTGAACTAATCCCAGGACCCCCTCACACCGTCCATCCTCCAATTTGAGAATTATGCACACCACAGCTCACCCTGGTGTATCTAACCCCTGTGACCATCTCATCAGGAAGGAAAATTCTCATGGCAGAATTTTAGGACCTGCCATGTTTTGAGTCAGGCTGCAGAAGCCATCCTCTGAGCCAGTGCACTGCACCAAACAGGGTGTCATGGGCAATGTGGGCAATTGTGGAGGGCCGTCCAAAGCTCTCAGTGTCTGCTCAGCTCAGAACCTAATCCGCATATAAGACGCGACATCTGCCAAGCACTTAGTATGTGCCAGGCGCTGGGCTGACATGCTGTTCATGTGACCTTCCCATCAGCCCAGGAGGTTGATGTTATCTGAGAACCACAAGACTCTTGGCAGGAACAACTCTGTCTAACCCCCACATACCAAGAGACCTGACCCAACTTCAGCATGGCTGCCATTGGCCCAAGACCATGTACCCAGGATGCAGACCCAGCCCCCTTGGCATGCCTGCCTGAGAAAGATCAATGCTGCCAAAAGAATTTTCTCTTGGTTCCAGCCCAAACCTGACTACAGGCGCTGACTTCCATTTTCCTGAGAAGCATCTACTTCAGAAAAACTTGCAAATGTAAATGGTTTCTCTGTCTCTTTGAGATGTGCAACCAAGGAGTGTCTTTTTCAAGGGCTGGGGACATGCCTGGGCAATGTCGTCATCGGGAAGGCCAGGGTGCTTCTCCCTGTCTCTGTGGGAGGGAAAAGCCTAACTGCAATAAGAAGTTAGAGGCAGGCCGGGCGCGGTGGCTCACGCCTGTAATCCCAGCACTTTGGGAGGCCGAGGTGCGTGGATCATCTGAGGTCAGGAGTTCAAGACCAGCCTGGCCAACGTGGTGAAACCTCATCTCTACGAAAAATACAAAAATTAGCCGGGCGTGGTGGTGTGCACCTGTCATCCCAGCTATTTGGGAGGCTGAGGCAGGAGAATCGCTTGAACCCAGGAGGCGGAGGTTGCAGTGAGCCGAGATCGTGGCATCGCACTCCAACCTGGGTGACAGAGTGAGACTCCGTCTCAAAAAAAAAAAAAAAAAGTTAGAGGCAGGTGCACAGTGACCCACGCCCTAAGGGCCTCAGTACTTCCTCTCACAGCTCCTAAGGGCCTCAGTACTTCCTCTCACAGCTCGTCATTTACAAAGCCTCCCTCCTTTTGTTTGGGTGACTTGAGATCAATGGACACAGAGGCCTGTCTCCCCTAGGCAGCATCTGATTAAAACCCACACACCGTCTTTGTGCAAAACTAGTGTCCAGTTTTCACTGCTGTTTCACACATCAACCCCTCTCCCCGGGGAGGACATGGAGGCAGGGAGAGGTCGGGCATCACCAAGGCCCTGTGACTCGTGGGTCTCATGCTCCAAGCCCCATAATCCTAGCCACATCCCACATGGCCTCTGCTGCAGCCTATGAACCCCGACATGGCCTCAGAGGGTGGATGTCATGAGGAGAAATCGGGTGGGCAGGCAGGCAGTCCTCTCTGATGAACAATATTTTACAGGCACTTCCCCTGCTAACATGTCATTTAACAGGGAAACCAACGCAGATCTGCTCCAAACCGGTCTGCAGAAGGGTGGCTTCCCCAGGAGGAAGGTGAGCTGGGGGAAGTGAGTGGACGGGGCCCCAGCCTCACCTTCACATGACCTGCCATCCGCAGAGAGCCGGAAGCCCACGGAACAGCTGCAGAGGTAGGAGCCCAGCGTGTTCTCGCACTTGTGGCCACACAGGCGCCCGGGGTAGCGCTGGCACTCGTTGACATCTGAAAGTGAGGTGTGGGCCAACTCAGGGCAATGTCCAACACAGTGGCACCACACTCCACCCTCCTAGTAAGGCCAGCTCATGTCCTTTGTCCTCCACCTTCTCCAGCCTCATTTCTTTTTTTTCTTCATCTTTGAGATGGAGTCTCGCTCTGTCTCCTAGGCTGGAGTGCAGTGGCATGATCTCAGCTCACTGCAACCTCCGCCTCCCAGTACAAGTGATTCTCCTGCCTCAGCCTCCCAAGTAACTGGGATTACAGGTGTGTGCCACCATGCCCGGCTAATTTTTGTATTTTTTGTAGAGATGGGGTTTCATCATGTTGGCCAGGCTGGTCTCAAACTCCTGACCTCAAGTGATCCACCTGCCTTAGCCTCCCAAAGTGCTGGGATTACAGGCATGAGCCATCGCACCTGGCCTCCAGCCTCATTTCTCAGACAAGGAATGCAAAGTGACTTGTCCTGAGCATGCGGGAAGTCAGTGGGAGAGCCGGGACTGCTGCGGTTGCCTGCCTGTTGGGCGAGCCTCGTGCTCCTTCTGTGGCAGCACGTCTGAACTGGTGTCATCCTGCCAGTCCTCCACTCCAGGGCCCACAAGGAGGGTCTGCCAGGATCTAGCAAAGTGCCCACTTTGGGGGAGTGGGTGGCAGCTGCCAGGCTTCCCTGAGCACCTAGGTTTGGTGACAGCAGGAACTGGCTGGACAGGACCTGACCCCACTCCTGGTCAAGTTTTCCCCTCGCTGCTAAAGGCACATCTCTCTAGCTCCTGTGGCTCTACAGCTCAGCGGTGAATCTCCAGGAAATCACTGGTGCTGCCCACATGTGTACACCTGGCTCATCAGCACTTGGAGGTCCTGGGTCAAGCAGAACCCCTTTCCACAGACAGGGAGAAGGCTCACACACAGCGGGGCTGTGCCAGTGGCCGCCCAGCTGGGCAGCAGCAGAGCTGGGGCTAGAATGGGGTCTCCCGACTCAGGGTCTTCTCTCTCGGGGTCTGCCTGCACTTGGGATTATCTGAGATGAGGATCAGAAATCACATCACTCGAGGTGTCACAGAATGTGTCCCTGGTGCCACGTGGCTGGGTTCCCCCGAGGCCTGCGGGGCCCCCCACGCACCCACACACATCCTGCTGATGCCGTCGAAATAGTAACCCGTCTTGCACTCGCAGCGGAAACTGCCGGGAGAGTTCACACAGCGATGTCCCTTCCCACAGGGCTCAGCAGGTGGCGCGCACTCGTCCACATCTTGCAAAGGAGAAAGAAAACCATGATGAATACCTTTAGTTTGGGTTTTTTCCCCTCAAGATGATCAGAAAGGAAAGCAAGAAAGGAACACACATGGAAACGGGCATTCCATTTCAACACGACTTCACAGAGCACCTACTGAGTGCCGGGCCCTGGACTGGGAAGACAACTGACCCAGAGGCAGCCCTACCTGGCTGGCAGGACGGCAATGACTCTCATTAAGGTAGGAAGTGCCCAGGAACCCAGGGAGACACTGAAGAAGTGTCCTGGGGGTTATGCGAGGAAGCCTCCTTCCCTGGCGGGATCTAGGCAGGCTGGGTGCCCTGGATCCAAAGGAACGTAGAAGCAGGTGGGCAGAGGGAATGACGTAAGAGCAAACACCCACACAGAGAGGAAAGGACAGTGCTTGTGTGGGGAGTGGCAAGACCCACATTGCCTGAATTACAAGGTTTGTGGAGTTGGGCCAGCTCTGGGGGACTGGACTGTAAGCAGAGGCATCTGTCCTTTGTCACCAATGGGGAGCTGATGGAGCTGTAAACAGGGTGGGGTGCGAGAGCTTTGGGCTCAGGACAAGCCGGACAAGGCTGAGGCAGTAGACGGGCTGGTGCTCTACTGCACCAGTCCAGGCAAGACAATGAAGCCCCATGCTTGGGAACTGACAATGGGATGGATGGGCTGATAGAAATGGCTTTGCTTTGGGGATCAACTTTCTGCTTCCAGAGAAGGCAGGGTGCATGCTGGAAGCAGACAGGAAAGTGGATTTCAGATTTGTTTTCTTAATACCAACCAACACAGCGCGTTCCCTCCTCATTGAGATGGTAGCCACGGCCACAGTTGGGCACGTTCTTCTGGCACGTGTAGGAGCCCTCCGTATTGATGCATGTATGCCCGATAGGGCATGGGGCACTGATACTCAAACACTCATTGATATCTACAGCGGGAAAAGACAGAGACCATGTGGTTAAACCTGGAGGGTGTCCCAGCACCCAAAAACTGGATCTCCAAAGAAACTCCCCTTCCCACCTCTTTGCAAAACCACAAATGGAGGGGCTCAACCCCCTCACCCTGGACCACACAGCCGCCTCCCAGCTGGCTCCCAAATTTTATCACTGCATACCGCCTCAAACACCACCTCTCTGGCCCTTCTTCCTGTCCCTAAATCTCCAGCACCTCCATCGTTCGCTGCGCCAAATCGGGACCTGCCTTCCTGGCTTCTCCTGCATTCATCTACTCCACACACTGGGCACGGTGTTAAGGAGACAGGTGACTGTCCACGTGGTGCCAGCAACTCTGGCTCCCAGAGAGGCTCTAGGCCCCTCCGATGACCAGGCTTCACAGGGCCTATGCTGACCCAGGCCCACCTGGGAGGTGCCATGGCTCCCTGAGCTCACTGCACGGCAGTCTCCTTCCTCAAGTGGACACACCTCTGACATGCGGACCGTGGGGCATTTACCTTTGATGACATACAATGAGCAAGTGTGAACCCATGAATGGTCCAGGAGGGCCATGCTACACAGGGCTACCCTCCTTCTGCTCAAATTCGGAGGAAGAATACACAGATTGCACTTTCTGATAGAGGGAGTGGAAAAGGACCTGAGCATCTAAACATCACCTTGGAGAACCCTGCTCAGACACTTACAAAGCATCTGGGGTGGGGGGACAAAGAGCGGGAGTGATGGTGGAAGACCCCTGAGCATAAGTTACAAAGGAGGACCGCTGTACCCCTCTCCCTGCCAGCCAAGTCCACCCTCCTCAGTCAAATGAGTCAGCCCTTCACGCTGACCGTGCAGCAATTTACAGTTTACAAAAGCTTTTACATCCATTACCGCTCTCGAGCACCACAGCCAGCCTGCAAGCGAGGTGAGGCCGGTATCACTATCATTACTGCCTGCACTTTATAAACAGGAAACCAAGGTCCAGAGACTGAATGACTCTGGGCTCATGGCTGGAGTCAGGGGCCAACCAGGGCCTAGGTCTAGAACCAGGGTCTCCTGCTTTCCAGCAACCTTAAATCATGGCCAGCAAATGATGGCCCTTGGTTCAAATCCGGCTTACACCTGCTTTTGTAAGTAAACTTTTATTAGCGTGCAGCCAGGCCCACTCTGTGACGCATTGCTCAGGGGTGCTTTTACACTGCAAAAGGCAGAGTTGAGTGGTTCCCACAGAGACTGAAGTTGTTATTTACCATCTAGCCCTTTAGAGAAACAGCTGGGTGACCGCTGTAACACGAATAAATGCAGCGTTTAGCAGAGTGGTGGCTGCACTCCCCCAGGCGCTGCAGGCTCCTCACTCAGACTGCACTCCCCAGGCGCTGCAGGCTCCTCACTCAGACTGCACTCCCCCAGGCGCTGCAGGCTCCTCACTCAGACTGCACTCCCCCAGGCGCTGCAGGCTCCTCACTCAGACTGCACTCCCCCAGGCGCTGCAGGCTCCTCACTCAGACTGCACTCCCCCAGGCGCTGCAGGCTCCTCACTCAGACTGCACTCCCCCAGGCGCTGCAGGCTCCTCACTCAGACTGCACTCCCCCAGGCGCTGCAGGCTCCTCACTCAGACTGCACTCCCCCAGGCGCTGCAGGCTCCTCACTCAGACTGCACTCCCCCAGGCGCTGCAGGCTCCTCACTCAGACTGCACTCCCCCAGGCGCTGCAGGCTCCTCGCTTAGACTGCACTCTCCCAGGCGCTGCAGGCTCCTCGCTCAGACTGCACTCCCCAAACTCTGTTCCACAGAACAACAGTGTCCCTCAGAACATCATGTGCTCCACAGGGTTAAGACCTGGCTATCAATGAATGAATGAATGGGAATGAATAAACAGACAGCAAATCAATGTAAAGCATCGGGTGAGTTTGGGAACACGGCGCCCGATCTCTCCCTCTCAGGGATTCACATGGGAAAAGCCCAAGCTGCCAAGGTCCCCGTTCACTTGGCTTCACCCAGTGCTTCCTAGATTCAGTGGAACCCCTTCCTGCCCCAGGACCTGCCGACATCCCCAGGCAAGGTCAGCCAGGGCACGTGGGAAGCCCTGGCCCATTCCTTCCTCCCCACTCAAGAAGAAAGGAAGAGGCCGGGCGTGGTGGCTCACGCCTGCAATCCCAGCACTTTGGGAGGCCGAGGGGGGGATCACCTGAGGTCAAGAGCTCGAGACCAACCTGGCCAACATGGCAAAACCCCATCTCTACTAAAAATACAAAAATTAGCCAGGCATGGTTATGGGTACCTGTAATCCCAGCTATTTGGGAGGCTGAGGCAGGAGAACTGCTTGAACCCAGCAGGGTGGAGGTTGCAGTGAGCCAAGATTGCACCACTGCACTCCAGCCTGGGTGACAGAGTGAGACTGTCTCAAAAAAAAAAAAAAAAAAAAAAGAGAAGAAGGAGGGAAAGGGGGAGGGGGAGAAGGGGAGTAGGGGAGGGAGAGAAGGGGAAGGGAAGGAGGGGGAGGAGGGAAGTGGGAGGGGAGTGGGAGGGGGAAGAGGAGGAGGAAAAGGAGAAAGGAAGACAGCAGCAGGAGGAGGGAATTTGAAGAAAAAGAGCAAAGAAAACCCGACAAAGTCATGCTGGTCTCAAAGCCCTTGGTGACACAACCTTAAGGTCCTAGAAAATTCTCCATGTATGATAGGGGCAGAGACCTCCACTTTCTGGGACCCTGACCCATCCCTTGTGCTAGCTCTGCAGGAAGAGCTCTTCTGCTACAGGCAGGAGGCTTGGATGGGCTCTTGGGGCCCCAGGATGGTTCTAGGAGCTCCAGGAAGACGGATTCTGGCTACACAAGGGAATCGGCGCTTCCCACCATAGACCATGCTGTTCCTGGGTTAGGGAGCGGGTACCATGGGCAGAGGTGTGGGAGCAGAGGACCCAGGGTGCATGCTGGGGGACCAGGACCTGACATAGAACCTTTTCAGCCCTCTCCCAGACGGCCTGAAACTACCTTCTATCTTGATGTATTTTCTCCTTAGAAAGAAGTATTTCTGCTGATGCAGTCGTTTTTAAAAAGATAACATAAAGGTGCTGACATGAAATGATTTCTAAATACCCTGTCAAGTGGGGAAAAAAGCAAGTGGCAGAACAGTCTGGTCCCATTTTCATAAAAAAACAAAAGTCTCAAGGGAGCAGAGCCCAGAAGGGCTCATGGAACCTGCCAAGAGGCAGGCAGGATCGGCCAGGGGAGGAGCGTTTACTTCCTACACTTAGGTTTTGTTTGCTGATTTGTAAATCAAGACATACATAATTTTTGAAATAAATAGAGATCTTTTAAAACAATGATTCCTGAGCTTGATTGCAAGGATTGAGAGCACATGAAAAGGGAAACCCCATCCTCATCCTGGCATCCCAAGCTAAGGGGACCCTGAGGGAGCTGAACATTTGGCTTTTGATGCTGTCACTGAGGACTCAGGGAGATGGCACGGAACAGCTCAGTGCCACCAGGCTGGCCTTCAGCCCACAGCCTGCTTGCCAGTCCTGGAAGGACAGTGAGGGGACGGCTCCAGAGCCTCAGCCCATACACAGTGCTGCACCCTGTAGAGAGGAAAGTCAGGGCTAGGCTGAGACTTGCAAACGCTGCCTGTTTGTGGAAATCGGGGCTGATTTTGCCATGAGTCAGGGTTTCCATCCTCAGTCGACGCCAGCCTCCTCCGGACCCCCTTTGAGCAGGCTGCAAGTCTGAGCAGGACTATCCTCCCCGCTGGCCCCGGAAAGCCCATGGCTTCCCTGCTCACCAACCCCTGCGCTGAGCGACAACCACCCCTCCCTGCTGGCAAGGGACTGGCAAGGGGCCGACTGGCAGCTGAGCCACAGCCCCCCCCAGCTCAGAAGTCTCCCCCAGGGGATGACAGGGAAGCTGTAACGGAGGAAGGCTGGGGTGGGTTTCAGACGAGGCCCCTGTCCTAAGGGCTCACTGTTCCACTTGTCTTTTTTTCTTTTTTTTTTTTTTTGAGACAGAGTCTTGCTCTGTTGTCCAGGCTGGAGTGCAATGGCACGATCTTGGCTCACTACAACCTCCGCCCCCTGGGTTCAAGCGATTCTCCTGCCTCAGCATCCTGAGTAGCTGGGATTACAAGGTGCTCACCACCACACCCGGCTAATTTTTGTATTTTTAGTAGAGACGGGGTTTCACCGTATTGGTCAGGCTGGTCTCAAACTCCTGACCTCAAGTGATCCACCCGCCTTGGCCTCCCAAAGTACCAGAATTACAGGTGTGAGTCACTGTGCCCAGCCATATCTACTTGTCTTTAAATATCTCGGTGGTTAAAAAAAATGCAGTGGGGGAAGAGCTCTTTCCAAACCACTATTTCAAATAAATGATCAATACAGATTTCGCTAAGGAAAAGTTGAAATAGAAGCAAGATGGAAATTTATATTCCCTTGGCTCATGGCAGGGGAGAGGTGATGTGGCCACCCCAGGTGGGGAGGTTCTGACTAGTGTGATCTGTAGCTGGGATTCCTCACCTCTTCTCCTAAAAAGTCTCTCTGACCTCAAAGGCAGGACCCAGGAGCATCTGCCAAGCAGAGGCCGAGGGAGAGCCGGTGGATCAGGACTTAAGCGCTGACCGCAGCGGCCTAGCCAGGCAGTTAACCTGACAACGGCAGAGGAAAGCAGGACTCACCTCCTGTCTTTCCAGAACCAGTAACCCAGGCCGGCCAGCTCCCCGGCCGCACCCCACACAGCTCCTCTAGCGTGAGCAGTCTTATCCAGGCCTCCTAAATTCATACTAAGTTCACATGGGATTCTCTCTTTTCATATTAGTATTTCTCTGATATCAGCGGTTTCTTTTTTTTTTTTTCTTTTTTGAGACAGCGTCTCGCTCTGTCGCCCAGGCTGGAGTGCAGTGGCGTGATCTCAGCTCACTGCAGTCTCCACCTCCCAGGTTCAAGCGATTCTGCTGCCTCAGCCTCCTAAGCAGCTGGGATTACAGGTGCCCATCACTACGCCCAGCTAATTTTTGTATTTTTAGTACAGACGGGGTTTCGCTATGTTGGTCAGGCTGGTCTCAAACTCCTGACCTCAGGTGATCCACCCTCCTCGGCCTCCCAAAGTGCTGGGATTACAAGTGTGAGCCACTGTGCCTGGCCAGAGTTTCTTTTCTTATTGTGGTAAACTACATGTGAACTACAAATTTTATGTAACATAAAATCTGCCATCGTAACCATTTTAAGTAGACGGTTCAGGGGCATTAGTGCATCCACACTGTTGTGCCACCATCACCCCCATCCATCTCCAGAACTTTTTCATCTTCTCAAACTGAAACTCTGCACCCCGGAAACACTCACTCCCCACCCTCCACCCTGCCCAGCCCCTGGCACCTTCCATTCTACTTTCTGTCTCTATGAATTCAAATACTAACACAGACTATTTTTTATTTTTATATTTTATTTTATTTTTGAGACAGGGTCTTGCTCTGTTGCCCAGACTGGAGTGCAGTAGCACGATCACAGCTCACTGCAGCCTCGACCTCCCTGCTCAAGGGATCCTCCCACCTCAGCCTCCCAAGTAGCTGGGACTGTAGGCATGCGCCACTACACCCAGCTAATTTTCTGTAGTGATGGGGTCTCTCTATATTGCCCAGGCTGGCCTCAAACACCTGGGCTCAAGCAATCCTCCTGCCTTGGCCTCCCAAAGTGCTAGGATTACAGGCATGACCCACTGTGCCCAGCCAAGTATTTTTTAAAATAATTTTTTAATAGGCTAAATGCCTGTGGCAGGGAATCACCACTCACTGAGCGCTTCCTGTGTACCAGTACTTCGCAAGTACTCGCCTAATCCTGGCCTCAAGTCTACAAGCCAGGTATTATGATTCCTCCCATTTTATAGAGGAAAAAATTAAAGCTCAGAAGAAGTAATTTTCTTGGGTCACTCTAACTCCAAAACCTAAGCTCTTTAATCTAAACCCAGATCAGCAAACCGTGGCCCTTGGGCCAAATCCAGCCTGCTGCCTATTTTTGTAAATAAAGTTTTATTGGAACACAGCCACACCCATTTGTTTACAGATGGCCCTTGGCCGCTTTAGACTATAACAGCAGAGTTGACTATTACGACAGAGACCATATGGCCCACGACGGCTAAAGTATTTGCTCTATTTGCTGTCCAGCCCTTTACACAAAAAGTTTGCCAACCCCTGTTCTGTACACCATGCGGCCCCGCAGATTCCAGAGGCCTGCCCCAAGGCTAGATCGCTGGCCCCTCCTGGAACAACCCACTAAGCCTGGCAGCACACGTCTTACCAATACAGTTGCCTAGAGCATCTTGTATAAAGCCACTCTTGCACTGTAGCTTGGGTCGGCAGCGGAAGGATCCCAGAGTATTCTGACAGATAAAATCGGGGAGGCAGTTATGAATACCACTCTCACACTCGTCAATATCTGGTACATCATAAAAAAAGGAAATTGTTAGCAAGAGTCCTGCCAGAAGCATCTTACAACACTTTAAAATCACAAGAAAGTTTTTTTCTAATGTGCATTACTCAGACTATATCCCAAAACATTCTAATAGAGAAATCATACACAAAAAGGACTTCACTGAGCCAAATCGTGCTCCAGTTGCTAAAGACTTAAAAAGTTGACTTTTTTCCCAAGGCTCTTATGAGGCAAACTGTCTGTTATAATAAATCACCCTGGCATTTTCCTGGCAGGTATATATATATTAGTATTCATTCAGGCTAAGTGTATGTTTAGTTTAGATCATAAAGCAATTATCTTAGTGGCAACAAACACAGTCTCTATAAACAGATTCAATCTGAAGCCTTCACAATAATCCAAATATTAATAAGGGTTACAGTCATGATGAGATGTGATGGGCTGCCCTTCCCTTTAAGTTCATGGCTGTCAAATGGTCAAATGTGTATACTCAGCTGGCTTGGCCACTGGGCTCTTGGGGTCCAAACCACCCAGCTGGTGTGCGGGGGTGGGGAGGACAGAATTTGCTCTGTGGCCCTCAGATGTCAGAAGGGGTGTGCCGTGCTTTGAAGTCACTCTCATGATACAGTGAGTGACATTTTTACACAAGTGGATTTGTCCTTCTGAAAGGCTTGAAACGCTCTGCAAAACTGTGTTCTACATGATCCTCATCAGAGCCTCCCCATCTGCCAAATAACACCTAAGGCTTGGCGGGGAAAGGCTGGCAGCCAGAAATGCCATGTGTTTATGCAGTGGAAGGGGATACGCTTTGAACTTCAAGGAAGCCTGGATTTGGATGGAAGGCAGCTGTTGTGCAAAAAGAGTTGTGGGGGTTTTTTTTGTTTTTGTTTTTTGCTTTTTTTTTTTTTTTTTTTGTAGAAAGTACATGTGAGAACCTGAAATTCATCCCTGGTCTTGATTTTAAATAATCATGCACTGAGCTTTTTTAGAAACCCAAATCTGCCATCATTTACTCTGCACCATAAGAACGTAAATCTTTCCTAACAGCAGAACTAGCTGGTACCGGTGCACTACTGTCAACTTTTTCAATGTTCTGAACATTATTGGCAAGCACTTTCACTTTCCATCCCACCCGTCCAGACACCCTGGTGGGTATAACCACCTCCCTCCTGCAGATGAGCAGGCAGTCGCCCAGGCAGCCACAGAGGGCGCAGGACTGCGGGAGCCCAGACCCCAGAGCTGCCCTTCCCACCGCGCCGTATCTACACCTGGGAGACCAGGTTTGCAGACTCGGAGCGCATGCCGTACCTTTGCAGCTATTGTCCTCTGTGAGCTCATAGCCAGTCCCGCAGCTGCTGTCCCGCTGGCAGCGGAAAGAGCCCACTGTGTTGATGCAGGATTCTCCAAGCCGGCAGCTGTGGCTGCCTGTGATGCATTCATTGACATCTAGGAGAGACCGAGGCAGTGCGGGGGTGACCAGCAAGAACGACCCATCCTAATACATCTTCAGAAGGAATGTGCCAAAGTCATGGTGGAAGTGGTTCTCTGCACCCTCACAAACTGAGCTGAGGCCCACCATGTGCACATCCAGGCTGCGGACTGCATGGAATCGAAAGCAGTGATTTCTCTCCCCTGCTAACATTCGTATCTACTGCTTTTTCTGAGACTGGAGTTATGTGGTCCTCAAGAACCCCATGGAGGGGCAGCATCTTCTCCATCTCCCCCATCTCACAGACACGGGGGCCAGGAGAGCCTGAAGGATGTGCCCAAGGCCACTCAGCAGATCCTGGATCCAGAACCTGGTTAGACCCCAAATGAGTCCTCTTTCCCAACCCCAGTGCTTATATTGTCTTGGAGGGAAGTCTTGGCAGGGGCCTCTGCGCTGCAAACTCCAGGGAGCACGAGAAAGCGAGTCCTAGGCTGCTCTCCACCCCTGAATGGGGTCTGGGTTGTACAAGGCAGGCCCTGCTCAGTCCTCCAGCACAGAGCTCCCAAGCACAGTGACCTGCCAGTCCTGCTGGCACCTGGGACAGAGACATTACCTTCACAGGAGACACCATCAGACAGCAGCTGGTAGCCCACGAAGCAGGAGCAGACCACCTCATCACCCGTGTCTCGGCACTGCTGCTTGCAGGGCCCGCCTCCTGGAAGCACAGCGTGCGTGAGCCAGGGCTGGACGCACCCAGGCACCGCCTGGTTTCTAGCTCTGTTCAGGCTGGGTCACAGAAAACGCCCTCTGGGCAGACGAACCCAGGAAGGCAGGCTGACCTGGCTGGAGCCCACCTGCTGCCCTCCTGGGAGACCCCCAGGCTCTGGCTCTGGACACCCCCCAGGGGCTGCTGCTTCAGGTCCCAACCTCCCCGTCCGGAAAATCAGGTGGTGTGCAGGGTGCCCTTTGTAGGCTGGGGTGGACCTGGAAGGGGCGAGGCAGAGAAGAGCTCACTGCCGGTCACGGACATGGGGGTGTGGGCTCCACGTGGAAGGCCAGGCCCCAACTAGGCCTCATGTACCTGCTCCTCACTGAACTCTCGAGCTGTCCCGCTGCTCCAAGCCCACCATCATGGCCTCAGTTCCTGCAGCTGCCCACCTGGCTGTGGCCACGGCCTCCTACCTGGTCTTTCTGCATAGCCCAGTAGCACCCCACAACCTGCTCTTCCTACAGGGCGGCCAGAGTGATGCTCAGAGTGCAAATCTCATCAGGATAAGCCTCGACCAGGGAAAGATTCACGAGATACACTTCTAACTGCTGCCAGCCTGCCTGTTTCTAGGGCCCCTCCCTCTGGCCCTCTAACCCCACCTCCTTCCCCGGCCCACTGCCTCCCAGTACCCCGCTACAGTGGGTCCGTGCCCTTTACAAGGCTTCAGGTCTCCCTGAGGACCATTTCAGGGTTATTTTCCCAGCTAATCCCACCTCCTCCTTGCGGACCAGCTCTCCCCTCCCCAGAAAGCTCCTCCCATAGCCCTGAGGCTTGCTGGGGCTCTAGGTCACTCCCTTCCTCCCTCCACCAGGTCCCTGGACCGCGCCCCTGGACCAACTGTCACTGTACACTGACTGCATCATTTGGGGATCAAACTGGCCCCTAATTAACACCCTAACCACAGGGCGAACCACTGAAAAAGCTTGGGAGGCAGATCTGCAGGTCTAGACATGCCAGAATGTTCCATGAAAGAAAAACAGTTTTATCATATGAAAAACAAACCTTCGAGGCCCTTACTTAAATGTGCAAACATCTCCTTGTGAGGTAAATGAATATCACCAATGGTGACAGAACCATGGCTGGGGCTCCAGGGGCACAAAGGCAGGGAACACTTAGCCCCCTCCTCTCCCCTGAGCGCCTGAGGGAGGCCTCTGTCACCTTCACAAGGCCTGGGGGCTCGGCAATGTGCAGGCTTTCCACACCAGCCCTCACCAGGGCCCCTCCTTGGTAAGCCTACCCTTCCCCTCCCCAGCCAGCCCTAGATCTGGAAGGGGGAAGGGAAGGAGTTGCTGGGAATCCAGAACTCCTCAGGGCGGAAGTGGCTCATGAGTGGCTCCCAGCCAAAGGGTACTTTGCAGGGTAAACCAAAGCAAAACCTGGATTCCAACTTCCAATGAGATCAGCATTGAGATTCCTTTGTTTTGTTTTGTTTTGAGACAGGATCTAGTTCTGTCGCCCAGGCTAGAGTGCAAAGGCGCAGTCATAGCTCACTGCAGCCTCAACCTCCTGGGCTCAAGGAATCCTCCTGCCTTGGCTTCCCAAAGTACTAGGATTACAGGCCTGAGCCACGTTGCTGGCCCCTTGGGGTTTGTTTAAATACCAGCTGATGGGAGATGCCCAAGTCTCACCTCGGCAGCGGTCATTCAGATACGGGTCCTCTTGTTCCTCCTCGACCTCAATGATCTTATCTAAGGGGGAAAAAGACCAAGTCAGACATTTATCCAAACATCCATCTTATCTTAAAAGAAACTCCCAACCTTCTCTCTTCTTGTCACTATCAGGCAGTAATGCCCATTTGAACATCTTATATAAACAGCTAAGTATTAACTTTATCCTCTTTAAGATAGAGTTACACTTGTAAATGTATAATTGATCTCTGATCAATTATAGGCCAGGCGTGGTGGTGGGCACCTGTGATCCCAGCACTTTGGGAGGCTGAGGCGGGCGGATCACCAGAGGTCAGGAGTTCAAGACCATCCTGGCCAACACGGTGAAATGCTGTCTCTACTAAAAATACAAAAATTAGCCGGGTGTGGTGGCGTGAGCCTGTAATCTCAGGTACTCAGAAGGTTGAGGCAGAAGAATCGCTAGAACTCAGGAGTCAGAGGTTGCAGTGAGTCAAGATCACACCATTGCACTCCAGCCTGGGCAACAAGAGCGAGACTCCATTTCAAAAAAAAAGGATCAATTATAACAGAAAGACCACAGACACAAAAGCCTGTAATCATTGACTTCATGCTGGGTGATGTTCCCATAGTCCAAATTACTTGACCATCTCAGCAAATGCAGTCACAGCCTTGCTAACAACCAACACACGCCCTCCAAGTCTAAAGTGATGCACGCAGTAAAAACTTGTGTCTCCTGATTGATTCTATCAAATGCTATTATGTGTTTGACAAGGGTTACTCTCCATTTCTGTACGTATTTGTCACAGGCCAGCACTGGTCTGGGGACCTTCTGCATGGCCCCCAGGAAGCACACAGCGGGTCCATGGCACTGGTAGCAGTGAGAGGACGGTGCGGCCGTGAAGGCAGGGAGCCCTCCCAGAGGAGGGAGCATGCAAGGATAGTCTGGGGCAAGGACTGAAGCAGATAAAAAACAGAGAGATAAAACATCTAACATCTGGAGCTGCAGAAAAGCCCAGAGACTGCTCACGCTGCAGACATAAATCAGTGAAAATCCACCCCCGAGACGCAGGAGAAATCCTCCACCAGCACGAATAGTTTGGGTTTGTTTAAAGTGAAAATGTCATCTCTGATTTCAAAAGCCAAGGAATGAGGCAGAATGTGGCCCCAATCCCTCCTGATGACTGTGACATCTGAAATCATCTCAGTGGCATCCATGGGGCCCTGGACTTGAAAAACTAAGAACAAGAAGTGAAAGATGAGTCCGCTGTGACCCGGGACCCTACAGCCTGGACTTGAAAACCTAAGAACAAGAAGTGAAAGGTTCTGTGTCACCCGAGACCCTACAGCCATCAGCTTGACTTAGAGACTACAGGTCTGAGGGTTCTTCCCTTTCCCCCCTTCCGGCACCTCCCTACCTCTTTATTTTATTATTGTTTTTTTTGAGACTGAGTCTCATTCTGTCACCCAGGCTGGAATGCAATGGCGCCATCTCGGCTCACTGCAACCTCCGCCTCCGGGGTTCAAGCGATTCTCCTTGCCTCAGCCTCCCAAGTAGCTGGGATTACAGGCGCCCGCCACCATACCCAGCTAATTTTTGTATTTTTAGTAGAGACAGGGTTTCCCCATGTTGGCCAGGCTAGTCTCGAACTCCTGACCTCAGGTGATCCGCCTGCCTCAGCCTCCCAAAGTGCTGGGATTACAGGCATGAGCCACCGTGCCCAGCTCACGCCTCTTTATTTTTTAAGAGAGTGGGGACAAAGCTCAGAGAGAGGAGGGAACAGGCCGAAAACTACACAGCAAGCTTGGCCCAGGCGGAGTCCTGCCTTCTTCCAGGTTAATTCTGTTACAGCACAAGAAACCATGGCCTAAGTGTAAGAGACTACTGGACAGCCACGAAGTCTCCTGAATCCTCTAACTGAACCACACAGAAATGGGCGGCACACAGCTGAGAGCGCTCTTGAAGCTGCTCTTGGGGTCACATGCCCCTTTGCTGAGTAAGTGTCTATGATTTGACAGAGCATAGCCAGCTATTAGCCAGCGATGGCCCCCAGCTGCTCGCCCATACATCATCCACTCCAGATGGAGAGAGCACTGGCCCGGAGGTGGAAGGCCAGGGTCTCCCTCCTCCACATGTCGGCCGTGTGATCTTGAGCATCAGACCCTCACCCAAGAAGTGAGAACAAAGCCAGCCACGCATGCTGCCCCGGGCAGCTGAAGGGACAAGGGGAGATGGTGAGGGCAGACACTTAGGGGGCCAGGTGCTGTACCCAACCCTTGACACCCAATCTCGCACTCCATCCTCCAAGCACCTGATGAAGTAGGACTGCAACTACCCCCACTTCCCAGATGAGGGGATTGAGGTACACATTAGGACCCAGATGGGAGCATGGATTTGTCCGATCCCAGATTCCAAGCACTCAGCATCACTGCAGGACAGCAGCTTTCAGATAAGGTCACAAACATGAATGGCTCCAACAACCGGAGTCAGTCCGTGCTGAGTTAAGGCAATGGTGACACGGATGCACATGTTACCTGTAATGGTTCATTTTAAGTGTCAATTTGGCTGGGGTATGGTACTCAAATATTTAGTCAAACACTAGCCTGGATGTTGCTGTGAAGCTGTATTTTAGAGATTAATATTGGCCAGGCACAATGGCTCACACCTGTAATCCTAGCACTTTGGGAGGCCGAGGCAGGTGGATTACCTGAGGTCAGGAGTTCCAGATCAGCCTGGCCAACATGGTGAAACCCCACCTCTACTAAAAATACAAAAATTAGCCAGGTGTGGTGGTGCACACCTGTAATCCCAGCTATTCGGGAGGCTGAGGCACAAGAATCACTTGAACCCAGGAGGCGGAGGTTGCCGTGAGCCGAGATCACACCACTGCACTGCACTCCAGCCTGGGCGACAGAGCGAGACTGTCTCAAAAAAAAAGAGACTAATATGTAAGTCTGTTGGTGCTGAGAAAAGCAGATCATCTGCATACCGTGGGTGGGCCTCACCCAATCAGCAGAAGGCCTTCAGAGAAAAAAGACTGGCCTCTCCGGGGAAGGCGGCGTTCTGCCAGCACACTGCCTTTGAACTCCAGCTGCAACGCCCCTCCCTACCTGGGGCTCCAGCCTGAAGTCCTGCCCTGCAGATTTTGGACTTGCCAGCCCCCACGATCACATGAGCCAAGTCCTTAAAATCTCTCTCTCTCCACTCTCGCTCTATATACACATCCTGGAGAACCTTGATACACTGCCCATTAGGGAAGGAAGGGGGAAAATTACCCGTTTCTTGGAGGCCTCCGACATCCAAATCTCCAGTCTCCTGGCTCTTGACGCAGCACGCCCGGAAGACCTGTCCACACTGGTAGCCGACCATGAGGCTGTACTCGCAGCTCTGGCCCTGGGCCTGGGCCGCCCTCCCCAGCAGACAGCAATGGCAGCACCTCTGCAAACACAGGTGGAGATCCCAGATGGAGGAGCGGGGCAGACAGCCCAGCGGGGTCCACGAGAGGCCTCAGGGGATGCCTCTCTGAGCCCCTTGTCCACACAACCTGTAGAGTGATGACTCAAGTCTGGCTTAGATACCACTTCTAAATGTCAGCAACAAATAGCAAAGCAAGGCCATCCCTCTACCCCAAATCATCTAGGTCCCAGTTTTGAAAGGAACCCTAAAGGGCCTGGCATCCACCTCCCCTCCCCACCAGGACATGCAATTGCACCCCTCAACATCCCTGCCCCGCCCAGCGACCACCCTGCTCTGCTCACACACCTCCAGCAAGGGGGAGCTTCTTATAGCACCATGCACCAGCTCCAAAGTTCTGTTCCTTTTGCACGGTCTGAGATTTCTCTACCATGCCCGGAAAAATGACACGCATGCATCTTGCCTCTCCGTTTTTGAGTTAGAGGGGTTCAGGCAGCAGGAACTGCACCGTGCATTTGAAAGCACAGGAACTTCAAGACAAGTCATCAAGCAAGGTCAAAGGACAGGGGGGCTGTCTGCCACCTGGACCCAGGTCCCAATAGTTACTTCCAAGTCCCTGTGGCCTCACACCTGAGGCCCAGAAGCAACATTTCCCCTGACACATGAAAAGCCCTGCTTCAGTCTTTATTAAGTGGTTATACTAAGAGGAGCACAGAACTTTCTAAACAGTCCCCAGCAGGAGCCGGGAGGTGTGGCTTTGCCTCAGTTATGTGGCGTTGATGGGTCTTCCAGGCTGCTTATTCTATGCCCTCCGCTGCCAGAAAGCATAAGGAGCATCAGTCACCTCGTCCATCTTTTGGGGTGTGAGTAATCCTTCCCGGAAACACAAGTCGCTCATCTGCCAAAGCGATCTGTTCCCACTCCTGCTAGAATGTTCTGTGCTTTTTCCACACCTCTCAAGTCTGGGGACATGGGCACAGCTGTGTGCCGGACCGACGGCATCTGCAAGGCCCAGCCCTGCATTGGGTGTTGGGTGTTGGGCGTGGGGACAGTCATGAAACGCCCAAAGTCCTGGTTCCCAGGCACTCCCACCCTCACCCCACCCAGCTCTCTCCTGGGCCAGAGCCCTGCCCTGTGAAAGCCCACGCAGGCCAAGGTGGGCAGGGGGCTCGGGACCCCCAACTCCTCTACATGGAGTCCCTCCACAGCCCAATCTATGTGGAGAATCCCCACAAAGGAGCTCCCACACCCTCTCCTGGAATCCAGACTTCATTCAGATTCTTGCTTCTTAAAATTATTCCATCACCTTCCTAACTAGGAACGGGAAGCTTCTTCCAGGGAATGCATTTTCGTCATCTGGCACTTCTAACAGAAGCCCAGCTTCCAAACCCGAGCTCCTCCAGGCCCAAGTTCCTCCTGGCCGGGCTTGTTTTCCTTGCTGGCTGGATAGCAAGGGAGGGATGGCCTGGACACCTTGGGTTTACTGCCCGTAGGCAATGCTGTCAGGCACCTTTCCACCTCTTGCAAAGACACAGCCCTTCCACGGCCATAGCGGTCCTGAGTGACCTGCTAGCACGTAGGGTCCTAGGAGCACTCAGGGAAGAGGACTATGCCATTTATTCACAGCTTACCTTCAGGGCAGGATCCCGTCTGGGTCCCTGACCGGACTGCAGAGAGGCCATTTTGGAGGGTGGGCCTCTCTGAACCCAGTTTCCTCTTCTAGGGTGCTTATAGAGGTCAGATCTTAGCAGAGGTCTTAGTGAGGGCCCATTTTTACCTCTGGACCCTGACTAGTCTGTGCGTAGAGAAGCCTGAGAGCCTCCTGGGTAGGGTGAGGGTGCCGACCCTGAACTGAGAAGAAGATTCTGGAAGCCCAGGAGGAGCCCTGCTTTGACTTCTGCGTCTGCCCAAAGTCTGGAGACAGGCGGTTCTCAGGGCAAGGCCAGCTCACTTCACCCCCCGGCCTCGTGGGAGACTCAGCCCCAGGTGTCCTCCGGGGTTTACGGCTACAGTGGAGGGGGAGAAACAGTGGGGTTCTCCACCTCCCTCCTGTCCCAGGAACCCCCAGCTGCTCACGAAGAAAGGTGGCCTGAGGCAGGGAGCGCTGACAGACAGTGCCGCTTGGCTGGGAGGGCCTGGGTCTGCCAACTAGTGGGGACGGACAGCAACCCCACACGGTCTTTGGCTCTCACCTTCACAAACGTGGCCTCCAGGCTGGCGTTGTCACCGTGGGGCGTGGCACAGTGGTCCTGCTCGTTGGCCAGGCTGATGCCCGTGGCACAGTGCAGCTCCTCCAGCTGGCTGTGGCAGCACTGCTCCTGCACCATCCTGTGGGCGAGGGGTGGGCTGGGCCAAGGCTCTGTGGGCAGGGGGCCCGGGGCACGAGATCCTCGGGGGTGGGGGTGCTCTCACCTTTGAGCCTCCCCTTCCCTGCTCCCACAGACACAGAGAGAGAAACACAAAGTGCCCCAGTGGCATACAGAAGGAGCTCAATTAGCATTTAGTTAGAAAGGCTTAGCCGGGCACAGTGGTTCACACCTGTAATGCCAGCACATTGAGAGGACGAGGTGGGAAGACCAGTTGAGCCCAGGAGTTCGAGACCAGTCTGGGCAATATGGTAAGACTTTCTTTCTTTCTTTTTCTTTCTTTCTTTCTTTTCTTTCTTTCTTTCCTTCTTTCTTTCTTTCCCTCTTTCCTTCTTTTTTTTCTCTTTCTTTCTCTTTCTCTTTCTCTCTTTCTTTCTCCCTTTCTCTCTCTCTCCTTCTCTTTCTCTTTCTCTCTTTCTTTCTTTCTTTGAGATGGAGTCAGGCTGGAGTGCAGTAGTGTGATCTCAGCTCACTGCAGCCTCTGCCGCTCGGGTTCAAGCGATTCTCCTGCCTCAGCCTCCCCGGTAGCTGGGACTACAGGCATGCGCCACCACACCTGGCTAATTTTTGTATTTTTGTAGAGATGGGGTTTCACTGTGTTGGCCAGGCTGGTCTGGAACTCCTGACCTCAGGTGATCCCCCCGCCTCAGCCTCCTAAAGTGTTGGGATTACAGGTGTGAGCCACCGTGCCCGGCCTCTTTTTTTACAAAAAGAAAGAATGCAGCATGGTGTCTGGAGTCAGAGTCAGGAGGCCCAGTTTTGTCACCAGAGTGGCTGCGTCACTCCTCTGAGCACTACGCTTCACCCGCAGAATGTTCCTGCTGATCTGAAAACCAAAAAGCGGCGGGGGGCTGACTCTGGGCCCAAACTTCCACCCCTTTATCAGGTTAAGCTCTTCTCAGTGCTCGTTCCATCTTCCAGGCTCAGAGCAAACAGCTTCTGAGAGTCCTGTTGGGTAGCCTACCCAAGGCCCCAGAGGGAGGGATGGTGGCTGCAATGGCACCTAGCTGCACAGCCCACGCCTCCCAGCCCTGCCGGGGCTCTGAGGAGAAGTCCTCGACCTGCCAAAATCAGCTCCTCCAACACAACCATGAGGCTGTGACAGCTAGGGGCTGGCGTGGGCAGGCTCCAAAGGCAATGAGCAGGAGAGAAGTGTGTCACGGGTGGCCCCTGACCAGACCCAAAATAACCCCAGCTCCGGCCAAAGCTAGAAAGGGCAGGAAGAGCCACTCAACCCGTGCCTCCAGGAGAGAGGGTGGGGGCCTCCCCAGCTTCCCTGCACTGCCAGCCAGCCCACCTCTGCACAAAAATGGCAGCTGCCAGTGCATCTTCCCCCAACCTTCCCTGGGGGACTGGAGGCCTGAACCCGGCTGCCCATGTGTCTCCAAAACTGCCTTCAGGTTCCGGGATGGAATTACAGAGCTGAGCTAGCACACATTTCACTCATGCTTTTGGTGGATTTGCAAATAACAGGTGTTTCACTAAACTGCCAGAGCAAGCCACCAGACATGCGTGCATCCATTCAAAAACTATTGGCTGGCCAGAAAATCACAAGTGTTGGTGAGGATGTGGAGATGCTGGAAGCCGTGTGCATTGCTGGTGGGAATGGAAAAGGGTGCAGCTGCCGTGGAGCACAGTTCCTCACAAAATTAAAAATAGAATAATCATAGGACCCAGCAAGTCCACTTCTGGGTATATATCCAAAGAACTGAAGCACGGTTTCAAACAGATACTTGCACACCCATGTTCACAGCAGTTTGTTGTCGTTTTTTTTGTTTTGTTTTGTTTTGTTTTTGAGATGGAGTCTTGCTCTGTCACCCAGGCTGGAGTGCAATGTTGCGATCTGGGCTCACTGCAACCTCCGCTTCCTGGGTTCAAGTGATTCTCCTGCCTCAGCCTCACAAGTAGCTGGGATTACAGGCACCCGCCACCATGCCCAGCTAATTTTTTATATTTTTAGTGAGATGAAATCTTGCCATGTTAGCCAGGATGGTCTCAAACACCTGACCTCAAGTGATCTGCCTGCCTCAGCCTCCCAATGTGGTAGGATTATAGGCGTGAGCCACCACGCCCGGCCTCACAGCAATATTATTTACAACACCCAAAAGGTGGAAGCAATCAAGTGTCCCAGGCACCTCAGGGTGTCCAGTTGCCTCAGGCTCACCCCCAACACCCCAGCCTCTATCTCACGGCCCCCTCAGCCACCTGGTTACCCTTGTATCTGGTGCTTCCTCCCTGGGACTGGCCCTTGCTGGCTCCACTCCAGCCACCCTGGCCGCCTTGCTGTACACACCCTCTCCTCTGGGCTCTTGCGCTGGCTGTTCCGTTGGCCTGGGATGCTCTTCCCACTTTCCATACTGCCCACGCCCCATTCAGGTCCTGGCACAGTGAGGCCAACCCCACGGCTCTAAAATTATAAACCCGCCATGAGCAGAAGCCCCTATACCTCCCTGTTTCCCCCACGGCACATCCTGCCTTCCTACAAACCATCAGACGGACTTATTACTTCCTTTGCATTCTGCATCCCCTGTAGAATGCCACCTCCACAAGGCCAGGGGACTTTGCATATTTCGTTCACCGATTTATCCCCGCTCACCAGAATGGAGCCTGGAACCTAGCAGGCCCTCAGTGAGATTTGCAAAATAAAGAAGGGGTGAGAGAAACGCTGGGCTGGAAAATGTCAGCTTGGGACCTGCTTTAGGTTTCACTGGATGTGTCCAAATTCCTCCAAAAGACGCTGAAGGACATGTGGGTTTAATCTAATCCAAGGTTTTAGGTGGATTTAGATCTGGATCCCAAGGAATGTCGGGCCTTGGTGGAGACCTAGAGTCAAGATGATTCATGATGGGAAAACATCAAAGCTGCCATCTTCTGACCACACCAAACATGTCTTTGTCGAAGCTGCAGGCTGCTTAACCCCTGCTTGGCTAGAGCCCATGGTTGCAGAGAGGTCGGCCTCTCCCTGCAGTCCTCTCTGAGCCTCTCACCCACTTAGGGAGCTGACACCCCCTCCTTTGGGCCCTATGGACCCTCAGGGCCTCACACCCTCGACTCCTGCCAGGAGGGCTGGCCTGGGCTTGCCTGCCTGCCCATGGCTTTCATCATGTCTCTTCCTGAGCATCAAGAACGAAAAAAGATTTGTTGAATGAACAAAAACTGATTTTACTTCAGCTGGTGAGCCTCACAGAAAGCCACTTCAAAAGAAGAGAATTTGGCTGGGCGCAGTGGCTCATGTCTGTAATCTCAGCACGTTGGGAGGCTGAGGCGTCAGATCACTTGAGGCCAGGAGTTCAAGACTAGCTTGGCCAACATGGTAAAACCCCCGTCTCTATTAAAAATACCAAAATTAGCCGGGCATGGTGGCAGGCACCTGTAATCCTAGCTACTCAGGAGGCTGAGGCAGGAGAATCGCTTGAACCCAGGAAGCGGAGGTTGTAGCAAGCTGAGATTGCGCCATTGCCCTCCAGTCTGGGCGACAGGGCCAGACTCCAACTCAAAAAAAAAAAAAAAAAAAAAAGAGCTAGCTAACACAACAGACAAACCAGGTGGTCAGTGATCCCTGTTTCTTACATCTTTTAAATATCACTATTAAGAGGATTCTTGTAAATCAGATTTGATTTCTGATCTGCCCTATCCCTTCCCTGCCTTCATTAAAAATGAAAATCTGTACAAAACTCATTAGAAAATCCCTTCATTAGCATCACTGCACTGCTGGCCACGCCCCGCACCCACAGCCCTTGCCTCACCCAGACAGGAGCTCTGACCTCCCCAGGTTGGGGAGGCTGAGGCGGGGTCCTGCTCACCCAAGGACCCCCACAGCCGCATCAGTGCCTGCCTCCTGAACCCTTATGTGGGCTCCGTCTCACTGTGACCTGGAGCCCAGGCTTAGCCTCTGATTGACACAGGCTTCGTGGGGTTTGGACCCCAATGAGAACAGGGTAAAGGGGAAGCACACAGGAAGGGCTGGAGGGCAGCGGACAGCACCTGGGGCCACAGGGCAGTGACGCAGGCAGAGCCGGGCAGCTCAGTAGCTCACTTGAGAGGCAGCCTAGGACAGGTATGTGGCCCCTGGCCTGTGTGTCCACTGGGATGAGTCAATGGGCCTCCTGGGGCCTAAGTGACACAACGGGCCAGTCATTTGCATCTGGTGACCCTGGAGTGGTGTCCTGGGCATTGAGCCACATGTTTCATGGACACTGTCATATGGAAACTCACGATACCCAGGAGTCTGGACTTGCACCCGCACTTAAAGAGAGAAGGAATGCTCCCTCAGCCATTCTGATGGTATTTCTTACATTCCAGGAAATCTAATGTATGTCTGAAATTTCTAAGAAGGCAATGTGTTTGTCCTCTGGGACTCAGTGGAGATTAAAGATAACCCCAAAATTGGCTGGGCGCAGTGGCTCATGTCCATAATCCCAGCACTTTAGGAGGCTGAGGCAGGAGGATCACCTGAAGTCAGGAGTTCGAGACCAGCCTGGCCAACACGGTGAAACTCTGTGTCTCCTAAAAATACAAAAATTAGCCTGGTGTGGTAGTGTGTGCCTGTAATCTCAGGTACTCGAGAGGCTGAGGCAGGAGAATCGCTTGAATCTAGGAGGCGGAGGTTGCAGTGAGCCAAGATCAACATACTGTACTCCAGCCTGGGCAACAGAGCAAGACTCTGTTTCAAAAAATAAAGAAAAAAGATAACTCCAAAATTTATCAAAGACATTGGTGAGTAGAAGTCAGTAATAACATCTGATAGTGACTAAAATCCCCATTCACAAGCAAGGCCCAGAGAGCTGCTGAATCTGCGACTTCAGTTCCTTTGTCTGCACGTTGAGGGGTTACACAGGCTGATGCCTCACTTTCTTTTATTTCAGTAAGTATTAATAAGAGTGGCTCCCTATTATGGGCTAAACTGTGTCTTCCCAAAATCCATCTGGTGAAGTCCTAAGCCCCAGTATCTCAAAATGTGACTCTATTTGGAGACAGCGACTTTAAATGGGTGATACGGTTAAATGAGGTCAATAGGGCAGGCTCTAATCCAATAGGACTCGTGTCCTTTGAGGAAGCGGTGAGCAGGACACAGACACACACACAGGGAAGGCCGTGTGAGGACACAGGGGGAAGAGGGCATCTACAGGCCCAGGAGAGGGGCCTCAGAAGAAGCCCACCCTGCCAACACCTCGGTCTCAGACTTCTGGCCTCCAGAACTATGAGGAGCCGGTGGTTGAGCCACCCTGCCCCTTATACTCTGCTCTGGCAGTCCTAGAAAACCAATACGTTGCCACGGTCTGGCTTTGTGGTGTTGGTTTCATAGGTGATCTCTGATTTTTTTCTTTTGACGGTGGGGGCACGGAGTATCACTCTGTCACCTAGGCTGGAGTACAATGTACAGTCTCAGCTCACTGCAGCCTCTGCTTCCTGGGTTCAAGCGATTCTCCTGTCTCAGCCTCCCGAGTAGCTGGGATTACAGATGCCCGCCACCACGCCCAGCTAATTTTTGTATTTTTACTAGAGACAGGGTTTCACCATGTTGGTCAGGCTGGTCTGGAACTTCTGACATCAGGTGATCTACCCGCCTTGGTCTCCCAAAGTGCTGGGATTACAGGGGTGAGCCACCATGCCCGGGTGATCTCTGATCATTATAACAACCCTGAAGAGGAGGTATCATGGTGCCTTTGAGCTGGCTCAGGTCACCCAGCCAGAAACCCCACCAGGTTGGTCCACCTCCCCAGCCCTTGTCCTTCCCGGGGCCAGGGTGGCTGCTGTCCGTGCAGGCGGTACACAGAAAGTGGGTGCTCCACACGGGCATTCTGGGGTTTTCACTATTATTTTTATGATGATGATCAGCATGACCCAATCTCATCATTTATTCCTTTTTTTTTTTTTTTGAGTTAGAATTTCGCTCTTGTTGCCCAGACTGAAGTGCAGTGGAGCGATCTCAGCTCACTGCAACCTCCACCTCCCAGGTTCAAGCGATTCTCTGGCCTCAGCCTCCCAAGTAGCTGGGATTACAGGCGCACACCACCACGCCCAGCTAATTTTTTTTTGTATTTTTAGTAGACACGGGGTTTCACTGTGTTGGCCAGGCTGGTCTCGAACTCCTGATCTCAGGTGATCCACCCACCTCAGCCTCCCAAAGTGCTGGGATTACAGGCGTGAGCCACCGCGCCCAGTTTCTCATCATTTATTCTAAGCTTACAGGGTCTCAGAATTTTCAGAGAGCTGGAGTCAATGTAGGGAGAGAAGAGTAAAATCAGTCGATCCAGATGTTGGCTACTGCAGAAGGTGAAAAACCGGCTGGTGAAACGCTTCACTCTGTGCCGGCTTATCGGCATTTGTGGGGTCTGTAGGTGGTCCGTGTTTCCGTTCGCAAGGCTCTTTAGTCACATCATCTCCTCTGCTCCCCCACAACTGCCCCCCTTTTTTTAAAAGAGCAAACTGACTTGCCCACAGTTGCCCAGCTGTGGCAGAGCAGCTGCAAGCCCAGATCTTCTTGCTCCCAGCCAAGTGAAAGAGACAGATACCCCAACAATCACAGAGTGGCACAGGAAGGGTGAGCCAAGGCCCGGTGCCAGGCCAGTGCCAGGAGGGACACAGGAGTCACCCACTGCAGCACCTGTAGCCTGGATGGATCCAGGCCTGGGTGTCCAGCCTCTCCCAAGAGGTCTGGCACACACTGTCCCTTCCTCCCCCACTTTTCTCTAAAGGAACATTGTTCCAGTGAAACAGTGGCCACTGGCAAACGTACCTGCATTCTTTGGATTCCGTAGCATATGGCAGCGAGCAATCCTTCTGATGAGTGGCCATCCGGTGTCCGTCCGCACAGCAGGCCTCCAGGAGGACATCCGCATCCACTGTGCAGGGAAGAGAACAAGCTGAGAGGTGGCTCACCACTCAACGGGCCACTCAACGGGTGGAGGGCCCTCCCAGATGCACCACCAGGACACGCATGTCCTTCTATCTTGACTACGGCATCAGGCTGAGGGCACATCCCTTAGTCACTCTGCAAACCAGTACTGAAAACCCCACCAGGCCCTAGCTGAGAGTCCACACCCCACTCCTTCCTAGAAGAAAGACCTGAATCCTCCTCCGTCTGAATCCAACTTGGACAGGGCTACGGCTCAGCCCCTAAGATCCAAGCACACATGGATCCCTGCTCCAGCCACACGCTGGAGATGCTGATGCGGTCCCTGTCCAGACAGGGTCCCTGCCTTCACCGTCCAGTGGGCAAGAAGACAGCCCCTGATGACAGAGGCACGGCCACGCTGCCGGCCAGCCCAGCCCAGCAGATCAGGAAACAGCCGACATGACTCTTTCCAGAGGAGAGACTGCGAACAGGGAGGGCTTCAAAATGCAACGAGCCGAGTCAAGTAAGAAGGTAAAAAAAAAAATTTCTTTTTTTTTTTTTTTTTCTGAGACAGAGTCTCTGTCGCCCAGGCTGGAGTGCAATGGCGCGATCTGAGCTCACTGCAACCTCCACCTCCCAGGTTCAAGTGATTCTCCTGCCTCAGCCTCCTGAGTAGCTGGGATTACAGGTGCCCACCACCACGCCTGGCTAATTTTTTGTATTTTTAGTAGAGATGGGGTTTCACCATGTTGGCCAGGCTGGTCTGGAACTCCTGACCTCGCGTGATCGGCCGGCCATGGCCTCCCGAAGTGCTGGGATTACACCGCACCCAGCCTAAAAACCACCATTTCTAGACCAGCTTCTGTGACCCACATCCATGTTTTCTCCTTTAATCTTGGGAGCAAAGGGGCAGGAGGGGGGACATAAGCCTCAAGCTACAGATGAGGAAACCGAGGCTGGTGATGGTTTCTGTCCTTGACTTATCACAAGACCCCCTCTTCTACAGAAACGGTGACCTGTGAGAAGTCTGGTGAGGACAGGACTGGCAAAGCAGAGAGCACAGGTTCAGGAGTAACTGCAGCCTGGCCATCTTATCTCCCACTCGCAAAAAGGGCAGATGAATGGGTTACGCTCCAAGCAGCCGGCCCACACCCTCAGAGCCAGGCCACAGCCCAAATGAGCTGGGCACACAGGCCCTTGTGCCCCATGCCCCAGCCCAGGCTACAGCCCCAGTGGGCACCCTCCCAGCCCCTCAGCTCACAGAAGGGAGACGACCCCATTGTGCCCCGAGGGAGGAGCGGCCAGGTGCCAGGTGCCCACATACTTGGCCCTCATTCTAAAGGACTCAAATGCCAGAAAGCATTAGCACGACAGCCCCAGCTGCTGGGCAGAAGGTCACCTCTCGGCAGGATGTTACAAAACTGGGCTTTAAGAAGCACCACTTTTCCTTCCTAATGGCTTTCCGGCCCCTAGAGGGTAAATCCCACTGGGCTTGGCAGCGTTTCCGCACACACAACTGTGGGTGCTCTGCCTGAATGCATTCTTCTTCCAGGATGGGCCCTCGGGGTGGCCCAGAGGGAGGCTGCTGTCTGCTGGGTGCGGCAGTGCCTTGCTAAACCACCCTATCGGTCATCAGCCTATCGGTCATCAGCCACCATAAGCACTTCTAGACTATGCGGCCTTCAGATGCTCCATCCCGTTCTCAGCAGGGGAGGAGGAGAAACTTGCAGAAACATTCCAGAATGGATAAGGTCAGTGCACGAATGAGCTAGGGCTCAGCCAGGCCATTCCACAAGGCCAGGAGGAGGGGGTCTCACCTAGAACCATGTCCCCCAGTGACAACTTCTGGGCTTTCCCTTTTCCCCAGGGCTTCCAGGAAACTCAGAGCTGCTTTCTGCAGTGCAAGGTAGACCCACCCTTCTGACTCTCGCCCGGCTCCCCCAGGCTGGCAGGAGGAGTCCTGCAGTGGCGTGGGTAAGGATGAAGGTTCGTCCCACAGCAAAGCCCAACAGTTTCCAGCAGCCTGACCACTCAGCCCCTCTCCCACCTCAGGTGTCCCCTCTCCAACGATGCTGTTCGGTGAATGTGAGATTCACCAGGAGCCAGAGCTAACGTCAAGTTGTCTGGAGTTGCCTCCCAGCACCAAAGGAAAAGTCATCAGGAGTGACAGCCACGTTATCATGGGGATAACCTTGAATGTTCCCATTCATTCATTCATTCATTCTTGCTCTAATTCACTAAGAAAAGCAAAAGCACTCACTAAGCCAAGGACCTTATCTGTTACAGACGAGACAGGCCATGGTGCACTCCTGGATGAACACGATGTGATCCAGCCATGTGGGCTGACAGCGAGGCTGCTCTCCCCTGTGCGGCCAAGCCCGGTTCCCATGTCTGTCCCCACACTCCCCTCACCCCTTCTCTGGCCAGGCCCACTCAGCCCCCACCTGCAGTTTCACCCTCGTGTCTTCCGCAGCCCATCTCCTATCCTAGCCCGCCTCCCATTCCCTGTCACCCTCTCCTGGCCGCCTGCCTGCCTACCCTGCATGGCTCACCCGAGCCCTCTGTTCCCATATCACCTCGTGCCTGGCGCATGTCTCCCCACCCTCCAGAACCCTGCCTGCCTGCCTTACCCTCATAGCCACAAATGTCTTGGGGGCAGGCTCTGTCTCCTGTCCTTGTATACCCCCGGCATCCATGCCAGCATGTGGCAGCTACAGAGCTGAGTAGAAACAGCGTAAGCTTTGGAGCCAAACAGCCTTTGGTTCCAATCCCAGCTCCAGCACTTTCTTGCTCTCTTAACCCTGGGCAGGCAGCGTCGCCTCTCTGAACCACAGCTTCCCCAGTGGGAAAACGGGGCTTGCACTATCTTCCCAGGGTTACTGAGAAGAGGGATGCACTTTAGAAAGTTCCAAGCACACAGAAAGTTCTCTGTAAACAGTGGCTGGAGAATTAAACCATCGAAGGGGATTGACTTATCACTGCTCATAAGAAATGGGGAGACACAGCGGGGTGCTGGCGTGCGGAATCCCCCGCAGGTGAGCTGCGGCCCCAGAGCCTCCTTCAGACTCTGAGAAAGGAAAACACAGGGAAGGGCAGGCTCCCATGGCCCTGGGAATTTTGCACCCAGAGCTGCAGAAACGGTTTGGAAATGCTTCCTGCTGGGGAGTCTGGGTACTGTGAACCTCACTCTCAGCAGGACAATCAAATGTGAAGTCCTTCGGTCTTCCAGAAATTCAGAAGGCAGCTCCCATGTTCTGAGCAGCCCCAGAGCTGAACTCTGCAGAGCAGAGCTGTCTGGGGGTTGTTCCCGAAGGGAGCTGAGCTCATCCCATCATTAGCCAAGGGAGAGCTCCTGCACAGCCCCGTCAGAGAGTCCACGAAGAGCCGAGCAGGGACCATGGCCAGCTTGGATGGTAACAAGGCAGAGGCATGGGGAGGGGACCCAAGAAGTGGACGATCATCCTCACTGTAACACTCACCAATCTATTGCCAGGCCCTGACCAACAAGGGCCTACAGACAAGGCCCCTCTCATTCACCGGCTCTCACTCCTCAACCCCTTCCATTCTTTCTGCTATCCTCCAGCCTGGGCTCCAAATGGAATTAAGAACAGAGGAAGGTGAAAAGCATCAAGTCACCAGTGACATGAACATACGTGTTAAGGTGTCCCTGTTCCCACCCAGGCTGTGCTGCACCCACAGCAAACCAGTGTGCGACCAGCTCCTCACAGGGCTCAGTGGACACTGGAGGCCCCCACGCCCTCCTGCCCACTGCTCTCACCCACAGCTCCTGGGCCCTGGGTTCTGGCATCAGGCTCAGTCCTGGCAGCCTCCAACACTGTTCTTTCTTGCTGCTCCTGAATTAAAACCTCCTTCGGGGCCAGGGATGGTGTCTTCCTCCTCTCACTGTCCATGTCGCACCTGCCCATGCCCAGCACAAACGTCATGGTTCAGTAAGCACCAGTTAAACAGAGCCAGGACAAGGGGCCCCATCTGCAAGACCACTCTTGACATGCAAAGGCTGCTGGGGCAAGATCCTCTGCCCCACAAACAAGCGTCCTCCTCCTCCATCGTCCCAGCGGGTGGAGGCAGTGACCCCCAGGAAAATCCCTAGGGGCTGGAGCCCACCAACACAAAATACGGGGCTGGTTAGAATTTCAGCAAAAGCCAGGGATGAGCTAGGGGTAGGGGAGTGGCTGAGGCTACAGAACTGCCAGTTTCTTAGCCTTGGAGATGTGCCTCGATTTCCCTGGTGGACTCAGCACTGGTTACCTCCCACCCATTAGAGGAAAACTGAGCTTCAGGGAGAAGAGGGGCCTGGCATCATGGCTCCATATGCCAACAAAAGTACTATCTGCAGCAAGTTAAAGATGTGTGTAGCCCACACAAGAAAAGGTGTGTCATTAACGTGGGTTCCAAAACAAGGGCACCAACCTCTTTACAAGCTTACCTTGGGACAGGGCAGGAACAAGTTCCCTGAAGCACAAAACCAACTCCGCTCCCACCCCTCAGACATATCCTTTCCAAGACACATTCCGACTACAAACAAAAAAAAGTTGTCTCTGTCCCATTTTAAATAAACAAGCTTGGCCAGGTGCGGTGGCTCACGCCTGTAATCCCAGCAGGTCGAGGCGGGAGGATCATGAGGTCAGGAGTTCAAGACCAGCCTGACCAACATGGTGAAACCCCGTCTCTACTAAAAATACAAAAATTACCAGGCGTGGTGGCGCACGCCTGTAATCCCAGCTACTTAGGAGGCTGAGGCAGAAGAATCACTTGAACCTGGGAGGCAGAAGTTGCAGTGAGCCAAGATCACGCCACTGCACTCCAGCCTGGGTGACAGAGCAAGACTCCGTCTCAAAATAAAATAAAATAAACAAGCTTTACTCTGGTTACGAAAATCAAGAAAGGCCAGTAAGGCAGGTACGGTGGCCCAGGACAAGAGTACCTATGAGGTCCCTAGAGGAGTTAAATTTGTAGGGAATTCGTCAGAGACAGGAAGTAAAAGGATGGGTGCCGCAGGCTGCGGGAGAGAGGACAGGGAGTTAAGTATTTAACCGTTTGGGAATATGAAAAGTTCTGGAGATGGAGGGTGGTGATGATTGTACAATAATGTGACTATATTTAATACCATTGGACCGTACACTTAAAAATGGTTAAAATGGGCCGGGCGCAGTGGCTCACGCCTGTAATCCCAGCTACAATTAGCCGGGTTTGGTGGGGTGAGCTTGCAATCCCAGCTACTCAGGAGGCTGAGAGGCAGGAGAATCACTAGAACCTGGGAGGTAAAGGTTGCAGTGAGCAGGGATTATGCCACTGCATTCCAGCCTGGGCGACAGAGTGAGACTACATCTCAAAAAAAAAAAAAAAAAAAAGGAAATGGTTAAAATGGCAAATCCTATGTGATGCATATTTTACCACAATAAAAAGTACATTTATTAAGCAAAATAATTTAGTGTTTGTTGGTCATCTTATAACATCCTGCATTAGGAAAGCAATCGATGTTTTCCCCGTTGACTTACTTGCCTTCTTCAATCAATGTTGTTTTCATGCAGTAATCTGAACAGTGTCAAGCGAATTAATTTAGTAGATTGTATTTCAGAATGTTCTGTACAGCAGTTTGACAGTGTATGCAATGGTTTACATGGCAAGCTATGAAACTTCAAATGAGACTTAAAATGTTCAGTAAAAAATAGATTGCAACTTTGCAACCAAAATAAAGATGATTTAACAACTTTAAAAGAACAACAACAAAAAGGCCAGGCATGGTGGCTCAAGCCTATGATCCCAGCACTTTGGAAGGCAGAGGTGGGAGGATCGCTTCAGCCCAGGATTTCAAGGTTGCAGTGGGCCATGACTGCACCACTGCACTCCAGCCTGGGGGACAGGGGAAGACCCTGTCTCAAAACAAACAAAAAAACTAAAAACAAAAGAACACCCTGAGGATCACAGCTCCCCCGTGTGTCCTGTGAGGGTGGGGCGATGGGGGTGGGGAAGGGCCTGGGGTCCAGCCCCACCCTGGCTGTGCCTCCTGCATCCCTGCAGGCATTTCCAGTTGCCCCTTTGCCTGGGGATCGGGTCACCTGTGGATATCCAAACACCGGGCGTCCTGAGCTTCACTGCCCCATCACACAGGCTGGGGACCATCTGAGGCCCACAGAGGCACCTCCCACCTCACTCTCCTACCCGCCTGCTCATTGAGTCCTACCCCATGTGATGCCTTCTCAGTGCCTGCCCAGGACCCTCGGCCAGGCTGGGGTGGGGACAAAAAGGGGACTGGGGCTAACAGATTCCCCACGCCAACTCCACGCCTCATGGGTACCAAGAGTTCTGCGGGGGTCGACAGCATCCAACCAACTGCCTGATCAGTCAGAACCCCCACCTTCAGAAGGGTGTCAAATCAAGGCCATTTGTACACAAACCCTAGGACAGCTGAGCAGCCCTGGAACACTGTGAGTCAGGAGGATCACGTGGGCCAACCGAAGCCACGCCTGCTTCTTCCATCCCAGACCACCAACAGCTGTGAGCAGCTCTGAGATCCAAAAATTACCTCTGACCAGTCCCACACTGGACACCCACCCAAGCAGAACAGGCACTCGCTGGTAACTCGACACCCCGTCACTGGGCTGTGGGGGATCAAGAGAGAAGCAGGGCCTCAGGGGACCTGGAATCTTCTCTCCCAGACCATTTCCTGTTGTTTCAGAGGAGTTTCAATCAACCAGTCTCAATCTCACCACTGCATCTGACCAAATGAGTTAGATTCAAAGCATAATATTCGATACAACCCAAGAGCAAACTCTCGCAAAATCTTGTTAACCTTCAACTCGAATGTTCCCAGGGAAGGCAACACTGCGGGTTAAAACTCCTCAGCCTTGAATCCGGCTCCCTCCCTTACTAAGACTCAGAGAGCCTCACTTCCTTCATCTGTAAAAATGGGGGAAGAGGCCGGGAGCAGTGGCTCACGTGGGTAATCCCAGCACTTTGGGAGGCTGAAGTGGGCAGACATCACTTCAGGCCAGGAGTTCGAGACCAGCCTGGCCAACATGGTGAAACCCCGTCTCCACTAAAAATACAAAAATTAGCTGGGCATGGTGGCGGGTGCCTGAAATCCCCGCTACTCAGGAGGCTGAGGTGAGAGAATCACTTGAACCCGGGAGGCAGAGGTTACAGTGAGCCAAGATCACGCCACTGTACTCCATCCTGGGTGACAGAGTGAGACTGTCTAAAAAAAAAAAAAAAAAAAAAAAAAGCCAGGCATGGTGGCTCATGCCTGTAATCCCAGCACTTTGAGAGGCCAAGGCAGGTGGATCACCTGAGGTTGGGAGTTTGAGACCAGCCTGACCAACATGGAGAAACCCCGTCTCTACTGAAAATACAAAATTAACCAGGCGTGTGACGTATGCCTGTAATCCCAGCTACTCGGGAGGTTGAGGCAGGAGAATCACTTGAACCCAGGAGGCAGAGGTTGCAGTGAGCTGAGATCGTGCCATTGCACTCCAGCCTGGGCAACCAGAGCGAAACTCCATCTCAAAAAAAAAAAAAAGGGGGAAGATTGATAAGATAATCCAGGAAAAGTGCTTACATCAGCACACTGACCACAGGAAAAAACAGAAGCTTCAAAATTAAACAAAGGGAAAAGTTATCACACCAGGATTGGGAGAACATTCTTTTTCAAAGGAACCACACACTCCCCAAGGCTGACATGGTGCCCGATGGCCAACACGCCACCACGTCCACCACCTCTCTTCAGGAGAGAGACATGCCTGCCGGAGTAACTGGTGCAGATGGATAGAGCTGGCTCAGTTCACAGGCCTCAGATACCGTTTGTTGCCTGGGACAGCTGCTAAAACTAAATTTTTTCCAGGTGAGTTAAACCTCCATAAAGATTATGGTGTAGATCAGCGGCATGCCCCATGTTCCAAGGCATGCAGAGAAACACAGGTCACACGGCCTGTGGGGACCATGCCCTGGACACCTGGGAAGGATATGGCCACGTGCTCTTTCTAAGACTACAGATGCTCAGAGAGATTCTGTACCACTCCTTGGGTGGAAGCTTCCAGAATGTCAGCCTGCTAGCTGGAAACATCGAAGAAGCTTTGGGCAACGCCTGATCCCATTCCCGGCAGCCTGTGAGCCATGAGGATCTTAATTCCCAGGTTGCTGATCAAGTAGACAGTCACAGAGGGGAGACTGGGGGCTGGGAACCCGGAGGCCTGGAGTTTGCTTCTGATCTCATGGTTGAGAGTTTTCCCACCTGGAGCAAGTCCGGGCCTCAGTTTTTTCATTTATAAACTGAAGGGAGGATTTGGCCTGCAGTTAAGAGCAGGCTTCCCGAATCCCACCCCATGTACATTGCTCTGGCAAAATTTCCACTGGGTTGCAACAAAATAGGGTGAAAGCAAAGCAGGACCCAGGGACCTCTACAAAGCCGGCCCGATTCCATCTACAATACTGTCTTTTATTGTGAGACCGTGTCCTTCCAAAATCTAGGGCATTAAAATGTCCCCTACCTCTGTGAAGTGGTGACGATATGAGACGGTGGTTGATTGGGTGTCTGTTTTTTATTTTAATATCCTCATCGGGCAAATGAGGATATTTTAAGTTGGCAAAGCTCCGTGAATAGCTGGGGATGAAGTAAAGGCATGTGATCAGAAGCCAGCCTCAATTTCCTTGATTTCCTCTGCTCAAGCTCAAAAACTCAGAGGCAGCTGAGGGCATCAGGAGTTTTGAAAAGTGAATGGGAGCTTGAGGCTTCGTCCAGTGTGCCTCCTGGACTCACCACGCAAAAGGATCATGCCCCCGCCCCACCTGCCCCATAGCGTTGTCTAAAGTTACAGCAAAGAGCCGGAGTGGCCCCCATGGTGCCCAGAACCAAGGAACCGAAAAGCCTAAAACGCAACGAGATGTCAACCACAGAGACCCTGATGGAAAGTTCCAACCAAACAGGACTGGGCGACTCCACCCAACCCCCACCTGCGCCCTGCCCCTCCCGAGTAGCTGGGATTACAGGCGCCCACCACCACGCCCGGCTAATTTTTTGTATTTTCAGTAGAGACGGAGTTTCACTATGTTGTCTGGGAAGCCAGCAGGGGTCCAGCTAGATTGGCCTATGTCCCTGCATCCCTTACAGGTCCAGGATGAGGACAGACTCATGTCCCCTCTTCAAGACCACCTGGCCTCTGCAGGAGCAAGCAGGGCAAACTGGAGCCTGCTCTTAGGGCTCCTGGCCCCATCCCCAACATAAGACCTGCCTGTGTCCACTGCTGAGCCTGTTCCCAGCATCTGTCACGGAGATGACGGGGGTCTTGGATGGTGAACCAGCAGAGAGGAGGCAGCAAGAGAGAAGGAGCAGAAGGTACCTCTCTGGGAAGGCGAGAAGCATTCTCCCCACAGCTCCCTCCAGGCAGCTCTGGCCCAGGCAGCAACTTCCTACATCAGCCCAGTGCACAGAGGGGCATCCTCATCCTTCTGCAACATCCCACCCTGCTCCAAGGGCCTCCTGGGCTTCCAGGATGCATCTCCCCCGGTGTTCTTCTCACCCCTCTGGCCACCTGTCATGCATCCCCTGCACCTGGCATTTGGAACCTGGAGCTTCACAGGCTGGAGGGTCCTAGCACGTTTGCTCTCCTCAGGCCAGCTTGTTCATGCCACACCAGCTCAAAGGTCCCTTCCTCCAGGAAGTCCTCCCTAACTACCGCCAATGCACACACATATGCACATACACACACATGCACATGGGACAAATATGTTTTCTTTCTTGCATGGTCTCTTTGTACCCTGAGCTTCCCAGCACTTAGCACAAATAATTAACTCTGTACTTAGTGCCACGAGACTGAGCCAGACACTGTCTCATTCTGCCTCCTGCCCCCATGCCTGCCCTGAGCAGTCATTCAATAAATGTCCATGAATGAATGAATGCACAAATGATCTCACATGATCCTAGCTCTTCTATGAAACGGGGGCAAAGAGAGAATCACCAAGTTGCCCGAGGCCATGCAGCCTCTGCAGAGGCAGGCTTCAGATCCAGCTCTGACTCCAAAGCTCATACACACCCCACCATCACACTCCAAAGGAAACAGGCATCTCCCCCTGAACTAGACTTAAAAGATTCAAGTCTTCTAAAGGTGCGTGAGGCTGGCTGGGTGCGGTGGCTCACACCTGTAATCCCAGCACTTAGGGAGGCCAAGGTGAGCAGATCACGAGGTCAGGAGTTAGAGACCACCCTGGCCAACATAGTGAAACCACGTCTCTACTAAAAATACAAAAAAATTAGCCGAAAATTAGCCGGGTGTGGTGGCGGGTGCCTGTAATCCCAGCTACTTGGGAGGCTGAGGCAGGAGGATTGCTTGAACCTGGGAGGCAGAGGTTGCAGTGAGCCAAGATCACGCTTGTGACAGTGCGAGACTCCGTCTCAACAAAAAAAAAAAAAAAAAAAAAAAAAAAGATACGTGAGGCTGTCCGGTGTGCTGGTGAGGGGTATGACGTCACGGCCAAGCTGCCCAAGCTCGAGTCCTGCTGCTGTCACTTAGCAGCTGTGCACCCACAGGCCTGCTACCTGGACTCTCTGGGCCTCCATGTCCCCTCATTGATGAGGGGGACAATGACAGCACCTCCTTTGCAGGGCTAGGGTGAGGGTATAGCTAGGTAACACAGGTGAACTGGAGCAGGGGTGGGGCAGGAAGGTGCTCGAGTCCCCGTGCTGTGGGGAGACCACGCTGGGTGCACAGGTGTTGGATTTCCATCCTCAACCTACCATACGCATCAGTGACTCTCAGAAATGGCACTGTGCAGGTCCACAGAGGAGTTCTAGGCCAAAACAAGAAGCCAGGCTTCATACCTAGGTAGCAAAATGCACAGGACCTTTTCACTCCAGTGGGTAACAGGATCCAAAAGGAAAAACAGGGCCAGGCGCGGTGGCTCACGCCTGTGATCCCAACACTTTGGGAGACCGAGACGGGTGGATCACTTGAGGTCAGGAGTTCGAGACCAGTCTGGCCAACATGGTGAAACTCCATCTCTACTAAAAATACAAAAATTAGCCAGGTGTGGTGGTGCATGCCTGTAGTCCCAGCTACTCAGGAGACTGAGGCAGGAGAATGGTTTGAATCCAAGAGGTGGAGGTTGCAGTGAGCCGAGATCGCACCATTGCCCTCCAGCCTGGCCGGCAGAGTGAGACCCCATCTCAAAAATAATAATAAAAAAATAAAAATAGGTTCAAAACAACACTGGATCACCTATTTCGTAGGGCTGCTGAGAAGATGACATTCGTTACTAAATGTAAAGCATTTCACCTATAATAATTACCCAGAGGACACTCACATCTTATAATGAAGGAAACAGAGGCAGAGAGTTTGTGGGTGTCATCAAGTTCTCTCCAGACACTTTCAGAATTGGGACCAACACACAGCTTCCTAACCCCCTTCTAATGTTGGCTCCGCACAGTGTAGTAACCCGCAAATAACGTAGGAAGCTATGGCGACAGGCGCCCCGCTCCCTCCCACCCCAGCCTCTAGTTAGGCCCACTGTGGGGTTAAAGGAGGTGGGGCCCAGCCCAGCTCTAGGCCCAGCCCCAGCCCCGCTCCTCGCTGGGTGACCTGTGGCAGATGACTTAGCCAGCCCTGAGCTCCCCTCCAGCCTGAGGGGGTCTCCGATCCCAGGGAAGTTGACACAGTGGTTCCCCCCTCCCACCCTGTTTAGTTATGGGGCCACATGTGATTTCATCACAAGGAAACTGGAACCATATGGGGCCTACGAAAGGATTCATTCATCAAATTGTTATGATTTGCTATTCTGCAAAAGGAAAATCTTGTTGTATAAAATATGCTGGCAAAATAACCATATGCCCTCTTAGAACTGTTCTAATAAACTTCACCTGGAAGCCGGCCCTGCCCAGGTGCCCAGTGCTCAGAGCCCGGCCTTAAAGTCTCACCAGGTCGGGGAAGCTGCTGGAGAAGTCTCTAGACAGCACAGTCTCCCCCCGTGGTGAGGAGGGAGTGGAACTGGAAGGAGACGGAAGGGGGTAGAAGGAGGGGTTTTCCCTGGAAGTCTCGTGTTTTCTCTTCCTTCCAGGTATTTGGCCCTGCCATTTCCCCTGCTAGGAACACCCTTTACCCCATCCTCCCAGCCCTACCCACAGACTTAGCCACTGCCTTTTCCTCCTTAGGTTCCCAGTTTGCATGCCGCTTCCTCCAGGAAGTCTTCCCTGACTCTGCCAGTAGGGCTCAGTTCATTTTTCTGGATCTCCTAGTTGCATGGGGGGGAAAAACCAGGTCTCTGTCCTTACTGCCACATCCACAAGTCATAGAGCAGTGTCTGGCACTGAGCTGTCCCTTAGTGAATGAATGGCTAAGAACACCACCTTTCCTGACATGGGTTTGGCACTGACAACTACCAGTCCTATAGCCCCATGGGGCCTTCTTCTCAGCGCCTGGCTGGAAAATTCAGTAGTAGTAGAACGTTCAGAGGCATCTTGCGGAAAACGATTCTGGGGTGTTGGCAGAATCGCGCTCTTCCCGCGCTCCCCTCACATCAAGCCCCATCTCCTCCAACGAGCCTCCAGGGAGCCCCCAGGGGCTGCGAAGGCTCCTGGCGCCAACACTTCCTAGGGAAGGGGACAACAGGAGTAATAGCTAATATTAATAATAGAGCTGCCAGCCGGCGCGGTGGCTCACACCTGTAATCCCAGCACTTTGGGAGGCCGAGGCAGGAGGATCACCTGAGGTCAGGAGTTTGAGACTAGCCTGGCCAAGATGGTGAAAAACCCCATCTCTACTAAAAATACAAAAATTAGCTGGGCGTGGTGGGCGCCTGCAATCCCAGCTGCTGGGGAGGCTGAGGCAGGAAAATCGCTTGAACTCGGGAGGCGGAGGTTGCAGTGAGTCGAGATCACGCCATTGCACTTCAGCCTGGGCAACAAGGGCGAAACTCCATCTCAAAAATAAAATAAAATAATAATAATACTAATAATATAGCTGCCATGGTAGACACTATCCTATGTTCTCTCTCTTAATCCTCAAGACAACCTAAGTAGGTTTTTGTTCCCTTCATTTTATAAATGAAAAAACCACCAAACCATCTCATGGCTTTTTCTGATGCAAACTGATTTCTAGTCTCACAAGGCCCGTGCAGCCCTCCAGGACCTGAAGATGAGTCAGCTGCATGCCCCTACTCCTGCCCCACACACCTAACAGGGGTGGCAAATGCAGCCCTGAGTTGGGGGGCCCTCAGCAGGGCCAGGAGCGGGGTGTGAGCCAGAGCTGTGGGTGCTGCAGGAGAGGCCCCAGCCCTGACCCCCATGGCACAGAGTCTCATCTTCATGCATTCAGTGCCCTGGCCCCCACCTCCTGACTGGGAAACTTCCAGGAGTGGCGGCACAGACCACATGTTTTCAAGCCAAGTCCTCCCTGGCCTTTGTTCTCCCTCCCAACTTTGTTAATCAGTCGGAAACGCTGCCCAGCTGCAGCCAGAGGCCAAGAAAGCCTTGGAGAAAACACAATTGTCTTTTCCTAACACCTCCTCCTCTCCACTCCCTCCCACCCAGCTCTCAGTAAAGCCCAACAGGACGGACAGACATAGGACAGACAGGCGGCTCCTCTCGGCCGTTTGGCAAGAAAGATCAGCGCCCTTCTCCATTTAAGTGGCCGTCGCCAAAGGACTTTCTGCAGATCAGCTAACAGGCTCACCATCTGCGGCCCCACAGCTCTGAGAGCAGGGGCGGTGCCACTTGTGGCCTTACATACAGGGCTTCGGGGGCCTCACAGCTGCAGATAGGGGCCAGGCAGTCTTTAAAAGCCCCTTCCCAAACTGTACCAAATTAAACCTGTTGAAACTCAAAGAGACTTCTCCCCAAAAGAAACAAAAGGCCCACAGAACATCCAGCTGCTTTTATCGAAGTGTGCAATTAGGAGGCTTTTTTAAACCCTTCCACTTACAAACTTCTCTGTGGAGAAGGGTCAGCGGCGCAGTGAGCCACTCCGGGCCCCCAAGTCCTGGGGTGTTCATTCACTCACACACACGCAGGGAGAAATTGTTCGCAAACCGTAGACAGAAAAGAACAGTGAGAGGGAATGCAGAGACTCCCAGGCCGGGGAGAGTTTTACCACACCTTCTCTCAGGCCCTCAGGTTCCTCATCTATACAATCGGGGTCTCTGAGGCTCTTTCCTTTTCTAACAGGAGTCTCGGATGTCCCACCCACCCACCACCCAGGGCCCCTCTGGGTTTTCCCTCCAGCTGGCAGCCACCCAGCCGCCTGCTGCTTGCTGCAGTGCCCTCTTCCCGCGCTCCGCTTACATCAAGCTCCATCTCTTCTAAACAGCCTCCAGGGAGCCCCCAGGGGCTGCGAAGGCTCCTGGTGCCAACACTGAGATCTGCGCCTCCCCACACCATCTCCAACCCCAGGAGGTGCCCAGGCCGTGCCCAGCACCGCCTGAACAGTCAGAGCTCCACAGGGCTCTGCTGCAGCAAGCCAGTCAAGAAAACTCTGTAGAGCTCAGCTCCTGGCCTCCCCCTGCAGCCCTCTTCAACCCCCTTCCTGGAAGCCCCCAGTGAGCATTAGTTGGGACAAGTGACCTTTTGACTAACAAAGGCGGTCACCAGAGGTTAAAAGGAACTCAACTAAACCAGGGATGAAGACTCGGATTCCGAGGGTGGTCTAGGGCACTCCCCTGGACCTGGGCCACTGGAAAAACAAAGACGCCAGGAGTGCTGGGCCTGGCTAGTGGCTCTGAGAAGCCATGGGTCAGCAGAGAGGTCACAGGTCATAGCTCTGCCGCCCAGCAGCTGCTCTGATCAGAGGACCTCGTGCTGGTCCCCCCAGGGACCAGGCCTTGAGGGTTAGGGGGGAGAAAAGCGCAGGCCGGTGGGCATTGTCCCGGAGCTGTCAGTCCCAGAGTTGGGGCCTAAGGTCTGGGCCATCGATCAGATCTGCTATTGGAAAACTCCATCCCCCTTGCCATTGGTGGAAGTGACCAGTCCCCAGTCCCCGCTGAGCACCGAGCCCGGCAGAACCACTGCCTTGGGCCCTCTGTCCCAGGAGGGAGACAGGGAGGAGGTGGCCAGGTCCGCATCCCCTCCATCCTCCCAGCTACGGCCCCAAAAACCTCCAGGCTGCTCCCTGGCTTTCTCATTTCTTCCTCTCCAGCCCCTATCCCAGGACCGCTAGTGTCTGCTGGGGAAATAACTTGCTTCCCAACCTCCAGGCTCAATTTTCACATCCGCAAGCTGGGTACAACAGCCGCTACCTGGGGGTGGAGGCGGGAAGCGGTGAGGAAAGATAGCCGAGGGCGCTTACCAGCGCCAAGTGCAAGGCGCCCTGGGCTCGGTAACCCCCAGCCAGCGTCCCCCAGCCCAGCCAGCGCCCCTGAACCCCCAGGGCCCGGGGTAGGGCCCCCGGAGCCGGCTGGACTTGCTAGGACTGGGGTAGGAGAGTGTGTTTGAGAGGTGGGGGAATCCGGTTTTGAAACAAGTCCCCAGGCCGGGGAGGAGATGAGGACCCGAGCTGGCCGTGGGGGAGGGGGGGCGTCGCCGGGGCCTCGGCGGTGACAGTCCGGGGGCGCCGCGCAGGGCAGCACACGGACTCCGAGTCCCCGTGGTTCCGAAACTCGCAGGGAGCGCGAGGCCGAGGGGGTCGGGACCCTAAGCGGGGGCAGCGGACCCGGGACGCCCCTACCTCCGGCCGCCAGCAGCGCAAGGCCGCCGAGCAGCAGCAGCGGAAGCGGGACCCGGCGCGACGGCGCGGCGCGCTCCATGGGCGGCGGGCGGCGGGCGACGGGCGGCGGGCGGCGGCGGACAAAGGCGCGGGCGCGGTCCTGGGGCAGCGGCGCGGGCTCCACGCTCCGGCCGAGCCTCGGCAGCCAACGCTGGGCCAGGGCCGCGCCGTTCAATTATCCCGCCCGGGAGGAGGGCGCGGCGGAGGCGGGGCCGCGGGTTGCCTGGTCCTCCCTCCCCGGCGCCCCCTGCCGCGGCCCTCCGGGACCTCACTCCCCGCACCCCGGCTGCTAGGGGCGCGCGCCCACGGCTGGGGGCGAGGGCCTGGACCCCAGACTTTCCCGGAGGGGGCACAGAGGGGGCGCCTTTGGGCCGGATGCCCCCAGTCCTATCCCCCAACGCTCCCTGAAACCCGATCCCCTCCTCCCCCCACCCCCTCTCGAGGGGCGGGCTCAGGATCAAAGGTTATCCCCGCCCGACTCCGCGCGGAGGAGCAGGGACCCGCGCCTGGAGTCGGAGGCCCGGCTGCTGGGGGAACAGGGGCAGGCCTTACCGCCAACCCCGCACCCTCGGCCCGGAGGCTGCAGGTCGGTGGCTGACCCCAGGCGTGTCCCGGGATGGGACCCGACTCTGCCCTCAGAGACAGGGACAGTCGGGCCAGGCCAACAACCAACCAAAATCCCAACGTGTGCTGGGCTTACCCGGGACACCAGGGCCCGAGGGAGAGACCCGGGAAGTCACCGAGGCCGCAGGGGAGGCAGCTTTGGCGCTGGGCCTGCGGGAGCCTCTTCTTGTATAGGAATTCATGGCTACCGGGGTTACTGAGGATGAATTAGTCTTTGGAACCACAAGTAGATTTATTTTCCAAAGAAGAAAAATAAAATGGTGCAGGTGAAGATGCGGAGGAACTGGATGAGACGCATAGGAACGCCACTAAGCAGCTCGAAGCGGTGTTCCTGTGAGTTCACGATGGAGCCCTTGAGCCACCAACGGCCCTCCCAGCCTTACGCTCAGCAGAAACGCATACAACATATGCTCCAAAAGACAGAAAGACATGTAGGAGAACGCCCATAGCCGCACATTCATAATTCTTCCAATTGGCAAGCCCAACGTCATCAAGGCAGATGAATATCGCGGAGTATTCGGGCTTAGGAGCACGACCAACTGAACAGGAATGAATGATCCGCACCTCACATAACGGGTAAATCTCACAGACATAAGTCAGAGTAATAGAGTCAGCCACAAAGGGACACTCGCTGCATGATTCCATTTACATAAAAGGCAAGAACAGGCCGGTGGCGGTGGCTCACACCTGTAATCCCAGCACTTTGGGAGGATGAAGTGGGCGAATTGCCTGAGTTCAGGAGTTCGAAACCAGCCTGGCCAAGATGGTGAAACCCTGTCTCTACTAAAAATAAAAATAAAAATAAATTAGCCAGGCATGGTGGTGCACACCTGTAGTGCCAGCTACTCGGGAGGCTGAGGCAGGAGAATCACTTGAACTCGGGAGACGGAGGTTGCAGTGAGCCGAGATCTCACCACTGCACTCCAGCCTGGGCGGCGGAGTGAGACTCCGTCTCAAAAAAAAAAAAAAAAAAAAAAAAGCAAGAACAGTTCAGAGGTCAGGAGAGTGGTGATCCTGGAGTGGGAGCGTGCTGGGCTTTCGGGGGCTGGTTAGGTTCAGCTTTCTTACTCTGGGTATTGGTTACAAGGTTGGGCTCAGTTTGTGAGAATTTATTGAGCTGTTCATTTATGGTACGTGCCCTTTTCTGAATACATGCTGTTTCTTTTTTTTTTTTTTTTTTTTTTGAGATGGTGTTTTGCTTTTGTTGCCCAGGCTGGAGTGCAGTGGTGCAATCTCAGCCCACCGCAACCTCCACCTCCTGGGTTCAAGCGATTCTCCTGCCTCAGCCTCCCTAGTAGCTGGGACTACAGGCATATGCCACCACGCCTGGCAAGTTTTGTATTTTTAGTAGAGACAGGGTTTCTCCACGTCGGTCAGGCTGGTCTTGAACTCCCGACCTCAGGTGATCCACCCGTCTCGTCCTCCTAAAGTGCTGAGATTACGGGGGTGAGAGTCACTGTGCCCAGCCACATGTTAAATTTTAAAATGGAAAACAAAAGGACAAGAACTCATCTCCCCACAGGGTGTCTTACAAGTATGAAGTTTGCAGAGAGCCCAGGAAAGCTTACCAAGGGGACCAGCATGCTCACGCCTCTGAGGTTAAGGAGGCCCCCCAGGAACAGATGACAGGCGACTGGCCAGTGAAAGGTAAGCAGAGGTGGGAAGGGTTTCCTTGGTGGTGCCAGCTTTCCTGATGTCTCTGCAAAGGTTTGGAGGCACCAGAGATCCTGGTCCGTTTTGACTTTGGATGGGGTGGGGTGCGGAAACACAGCACATCAGCAGATGGCCCGAGGGAGGCATTTCTGAGTTGGAACAGGTTGGGAACTTATTACTACTTTGGTATTAACTTAATTCGTTTAAGCCATCGGAGAATGCGGTGCCCTGGAAGGAGTCTGGATGACTAAGAGAAGGTGGTGGAGGGGGAAGGGGGAACCAGGGGACCTGGGGGATCCAGAAAGAAGACTGGTAGAAACAGGCAGCGAGGTAGGAGGAAACCAGGAGAAGGCAATATTCAAGAAGGAATCAAAAAGTGATTCTGGGCAGGGCGTGGTGGCTCATGCCTATAATCCCAACACTATGGGAGGCTGAGGTGGGTGGATCACTTGAGGTCAGGAGTTGGAGACCAACCTGGCCAATATGATGAAACCCCATCTCCACTAAAAATACAAAAATTAGCTGGGCATGGTGGTGCATGCCTGTAGTCCCAGCTACTTGGGAGACTGAGGCAGGAGAGTTGCTTGAACCCTGAAGGCGGAGGTTGCAGTGAGCCAAGATTATACCACTGCACTCCAGCCTGGGTGACAGAAAAAAAGGTGATTCTGGCTGGGACTGCCCAGTGTGGCCCAGTGCTCAGTGAAGCCAGGACTGAGAAGTCCCAATGGGGTTGGAGCAGGTGGCCGCTGGTGATGTGACCGGGGTCCTTTCTGGGGATGGGGAGGGAGTGGCTGTGTTGTGGGTGGCTGAGAAGGGGGTGCGGATGAGGAAGCAGGGACGGTAGGAGGAGGTGACTCCTTCATTCAGCTAGGCACTGACGCTGCCCTAGGCAGGCAGAGGGACTGCTGGGAGGAGGAGGGCTGAGCCAAGCCTGCAACAGCTGGGGAGGGAGGCCGGAGCCAGCAGAGAGGACATGGAAACCTGTCCTCTCCCAGCCTTTCCCGAAGCTTCAAGAGCTTACTCCTGTTCTGAGGCGCACCCCCCACCATTTTTTTTTGGGGGGGGGCGAGTCTCACACTGTCACCCAGGCTGGAGTGCAATGCCATGATCTTGGCTCACTGCAACCTCTGCCTGCCGCATTCACGCAATTGTCCTGCCTCAGGGTTGGGAGTAGCTGGGATTACAGGCACACACCATCACACCCAGCTAATTTTTTGTATTTTTAGTAGAGATGGGGTTTCACTATGTTGGTGAAACTGGTCTCGAACTCCTGACCTTGTGATCCGCCTGCCTCAGCCTCCCAAAGTGCTAGGATTACAGGCGTGAGCCATGGCGCCCAGCTAAGGCACCCCTTTTTCAGGCACTCACTCTGGTCCTCATCCCAGGCCTGTCCTCCATGGCCTCTCCACATCCTCTTGTCCCTGTGGCTGGTGATTTGGAAAGTCAGGCACTGGGTGTCAGGAAAGGAGGCACCACCATGGACCCCTATCCCCCAGGACCAGCTGGGGGTCCTGACAGCCTGGGACAGGCTCTGAGGCCAGACCACCTGGGTTCCAATCCAAGCTCGCTACTCTCTGGCTCTGTGGCATTGAGCATTTGACTTCTTGGTACCTTGTTTCCTCATCTGTCACGTGGGGCAAGGATTAGGACTTTGCACGGTCGTGAGAATTGAAGGAGATGCTGACTCTCATCACATGAGCCCCACAGAGAAAACTCTGTAATTTAATCACTGTCAGCTGCTGTGCTGGTGGTGACAGTGTTGTGCCCTCAGGACCAGAACAGGGGAGCACCAGTCCTGACCCCCTCCTCATTCACTGTCTGGCTCTGGGCAAGTCCCTTTCTGGGCCTCAGTTTCCCTATCTGCAAAATGCAGGAGACGGACCAGGATGTTTCTAAGCATGCTGCAGACCCCAAAACCCAGGCTGACTCTCGGCCGCCTTCTCTAGTTCTCAGCACATCCAGCTTCCAGAGGCCCACTGGAAGATCACAGGCCTGAGATTCTTGCAGTCCAGGTGAGCCACACCCAGGTGGTGGGAGAAGACCCCATCATGGGCACGGGCATTCCTGCACATTCTTGCTGAGTATGCCCCAAATGCAAAGCACTGGTCACTCTGTACCCATGTCTCAGGGTTGTGTTTGCAACAAGCACCCTCAAAGGAGGAGGTACCATCTCCCTCTGGACAAGTTTACCGTAAAAGCAGTAAATTCCCCAAACTCAGTGTTTTCCTGTGTAATGCAGCCCATTGTGTGTGCAGGCATCCACCATCCATGATGGGCCCTTGGTCTCGCCCACCCCACACCAACCCTAGGACTTGGAAGACACAGGGAACTCGTGTGAACACCATGCTGAAACTGCAGCTATTATTTTACTGCAACTAATAAAGTCCCTGTCTCTGACCCAGGAGTCTCAGAACTAGAGATTGGCAGTGCCTTTATTTGAATGGAGGTCATCTGACTCCCTTTGTATCTTGGGTTCTGTTTTTCAATAAACATTATAGCATTGTAACATTTCCCTGTCTTATTAGAAATCTCCATTACATATCCAGTGAGTGGATATGTTTAAAAGTCGCATACACATTTACTTAAGCACTCACTCTCCTATTAGGGGACATTTTCGTTGTTTAAACTTTGCAGCGTTAGAAATTGTGCTGCCGTGAAACGTGTGCGCTTCAGGTTCAGCTGTACCTCTGTGGCTCCCAGCAGGAATGGACTAGAAGAGTAAGTGCTTTACCAAGAAACTGACAAATTCACAATCCAGAGAGAGACACAGCAGCTGTGAGTCTCTCCACTTCCAGCCAGCATTGTGTCACTTTGTTGTTTAATCTGAGCCATTTCCACAGGGAAAAGAAACTCTTATCTTCTTTCAAAGTATGTTTTTAATCATCAGAGAGGTTGAACCCTTCTCATATGCTTATTAGCCATTTCTATTTCTCTTTGGATGGCTCCCTTCATAACATTTACTTGTTTATTTTTGTAATAGAATTATTCAGAACAGTGAAAATCTAGGGAAAAATACAGAGTTCAACAATAGCCCATTTATGGTATGTACAGCTGGATTCAACCCTATCAATATTTCATGATTCAGTGGGATATCTGTGCCATTGCTGAGAAGACAGAATAGGATACATAATAGAAATATGGTATTTGTGAACTAGTATTCTGTGAAAAAATAGAAAACCAAATTGAGTGTGAGTGTGCAGTGAGGACCACGTAAAAGCTGTATTCATGTGGCTAAAGACTAAAAGGAAACTGAAGGAAAGTGGATGGTGTGTTTGACTAGTGAAAACTTTTTGTTGTTGTTTTTTGTTTCAGGAAAGAGTTGAGTCAGGGAGGAATCATTGTGCCAAAAACCTAGAGACATATATAGTCACTGCACTTCAACCTGACCCCGAGTTTCTTGGCAACCAAAGCAAAATTCAAATTATGATCAAATTATGATTATACTGTTCTTGTTTCCTGACCAAAGACAGTCCACCATTAGGAGAGACATGGTTGTTTCTGGCATTAAATTATCATCATTTTTCTCCTGAGTCTTTTTTTTTTTTTTTTTTTGAGATGGAGTTTCACTCTTGCCTACCAGGCTGGAGTGCAATGGTACAATCCCAGCTCACCGCAACCTCCACCTCCTAGGTTCAAGCAATTCTCCTGCCTCAGCCTCCTGAGTAACTGGGATTACAGGTGTGCGCCACCAAGCCTGGCAAATTTTTGTATTTTTAGTAGAAACGGGGTTTCACTATGTTGGCCAGGCTGGTCTTGAACTCCTGATCTCAGGTGATCCACCTGCCTCGGCCTCCTAAAGTGCTGGAATTATAGGCGTGAGCCACCTCATCCAGCTCTCCTGAGTCTTTATGTAAGAGTCAAGAGACTTGATGAGCAGCAGATTTGCTTGTAGTTTGCAAAAAATGAAACTGGTCTTTGGAAAAGTTCCATTAGGGGATGTAGGGGCCAAGGAGGCCCCCCCCACCCTTTGATCCCTGGGTCCTGGGCAAGTTGACACACACCCCAAGGAATCTGCTCCAAGCAGGAAGTCATTCATTATGTCCCACTGTGACAGTCCAGCTTTTTTCCATCCCAGATGAGCAGAACAACAGGTCACTCTCCCCTGATAACAAATAGCCCTCCGAACGTTTGAAAGGTCATTATTGGCATGCGTGGACTGTTTTTCCCTGAGTTAGGACGCAGACAGCTTTGATGCCGCCCAACCTCGGAACACAAGTCTCCATCGGTTTTTGCACGTGGTGCTGCTGCTGCTACGCCCCGTCCGCTCTCTCTCTCAGCTTTTTGAGAGCAGCAGCTGCCCTGGTCTCTGCTCACCCCTCCAGGTTGCACCTCAGCCTCACGTCCCTTGCACACGTGCAGCAGCCCCCCAGCCCTTGCAGGGCTCCTAGAACACCCAAGCTCCAGCCTCTCTTCCTTGCATCTTTGCTCAACCAGGCTCCTTCCTGTCCTTCAAGTCTCAGCCAAGATGCCACCTCTGCAGAGAGGCTTTGCTGCCTATCATCCTGACCAAGTCCCTGCACCTTGGTGCCCTACACCCACCCCCGCCTTTATGACACATATCCCCCTTCGTATTCCTTTATTTCTTTGTTAATGTATCGATTTTTTTCCTCTGCCCACTAGTCTACGGGCTCCCTGAAGGCAGGGACAGTGTCAGCCCCGTTTGCTGCTATGCCCTGGGTTATTGAGCACATCTTTGATGCTCAGTACGTTTTTGTTGGTGCATGAATGGAGAGGGCAATGCCTAGCAGCTGGCAATGCTGTGTGTTTTGAGTCAGAGCCATGTGTAATATGACAGCCACTGCTGAGATAGCCATTCTCTCCATATTACAGCAGATGAGACTGGCTTAGAGAGGTGGCAGAGTCCCTGTACTCGGTGTGGCTTTCCAGATACTGCCCTCTGCCAGCATGGGAGCTGTGGTCCACCCACCTCCACACCTCCACTCCTGGGTCCATTTCTTTTCTTTTTTTTTTTTTTTTTTTTGAGACAGAGTTTCACCCTTGTTGCCCAGGCTGGAGTGCAATGGCGCGATCTCGGCTCACTGCAACCTCCGCCTTCCGGGTTCAAGTGCTTCTCCTGCCTCAGCCTCCCGAGTAGCTGGGATTACAGGCATGTGCCACTACGCCTGGATAATTTTGTGTTTTTGTAGTAGAGACGGGTTTCACCGTGTTGGTCAGGCTGGTCTCAAACTCCCAACCTCAGGTAATTCGCCTGCCTTGGCCTCCCAAAGTGCTGGGAATACTGGCGTGAGCTACCATGCCCAGTCACTCCTGGGTCCATTTCTGAGTCCCTCCTCCACTAGGGGCTTTTTTCCTCACTAGGAAGGTCCCGGGGCAATGGCTTGACTAGAGCAATGAATGCAACAAGAACTCCATGCTTTTAAGTGGGCTGCCAAAAAATTAGAGATTTCAAGTTATTCCACACACATAAAATTTGGAGAACCACGGGCTCTGCCAAGCCTCCAGTAGATGCCTCCCACACAGCACGACACCCAATTCAAGGCTGATATGGTCAGGATTTGTGTCCCCACCCAAACCTCATCTTGAATTGTGACCCACAGGGATTTAGGAAGAGACCAGGTGGAGGCAATTGAATCATGGGGGTGGATCCCTGCTGCTGTTCTCGTGATAGTGAGTTCTCATAAGATCTGATTATTTCATTTTGTTTTATTTTTTATTTTTATTTTTACTTTTTTATTTTTTTTTTGAGATGGAGTCCTGCTCTGTCGCCCAGGCTGGAGTGCAGTAGAGTGCATCTCAGCTCACTATAGCCTCCGCCTCCCAGGTTCAAGCAGTTCTCATGCCTCAGCCTCCCAAGTAGCTGGAATTACAGGAGGGAGCCACCACACCCAGCTAATTTTTGTATTTTTAGTAGAGACAAGGTTTCACCATGTTGGCCAGGCTGGTCTTGAACTCCTGACCTCAAGTGATCCACCTGCCTCTGCCTCCCAAAGTGCTGGGATTACAGGCATGAGCCACCGCACCCGTAAGATCTGATGATTTTATAAGGGAGGGGCTCTTCCCGCTTCACTTGGCACTTCTTCCTGCAGCCTTGTGAAGAAGGTGCCTGTCTTCTCTTTCGCCTTCCACCATGGTTGTAAGTTTCCTAAGGCCTCCCCAGACATGCAGAACTGTGAGTCAATTAAACCTCTTTCCTTTGTAAATTACAGTCTTGGGTATGTCTTTATCGTGGTATGAAAATGGACTAATACAAAGGCGTTCCAGAATGCCATGTACTGTCTTCATGGGACTCCTCCTGCAATGACAACCCCATGTCCTCAGGCCAGGCGGTGATGGGGGAATCCCTGGAGGCTGAGGAAGCACCAAGGAAGTGGTCAAAGAAGGCTTCCTGGCCGGGCACGGTGGCTCACACCTGTAATCCCAGCACTTTGGGAGGCTGAGATGGGTGGATCACTTGAGGTCAGGAGTTTGACATCAGCCTGGACAACATGGTGAAACCCCATGTCTATTAAAAATACAAAAATATGAGCTGAGCATGGTGATGCATGCCTGTAATCCTAGCTACTCAGGAGGCTGAGGTGGGAGGATCACTTGAACCCGAGAGGCAGAGGTTGCAGTGAGCCGAGATTGTGCCACTGCACTCCAGCTTGGGCAACAGAGTAAGGCTCTGTCTCAAAAAAAAAAAAAAGGCTTTTTAGAGGAGGTGACCCAACAAACACTGGCACTTTCACAGTCTACAGGGTGAGTAGGAGTTAAAGAGGTTCAGGACCAGGAGAAGTGGCCTCGGGGAGGGTGACTAACATCCCAGATAAGGGAGCAGGCTGTGTACAGGTCTGGAGGAAGGATGTTGGGTTCAAGTAGTGGGTGTAGTTCAGCAGAGGTTGGGGTTAGGGGTGATCAGAGGAGGGGCTGAAAGGTGGGTGGGGCTGCCACATTAAGGGTGGACAGTAGGGAGTGGTCCTATACCAAACACCTCAAAGAGGGTTAAGAATTTAGGCCGGGCGCCGTGGCTCACACCACTTTGGGAGGCCAAGGCAGGCAGAACACGAGGTCAGGAGTTCGAGACCAGCCTGACCAACATAGTGAAACCCTGTCTCTATTAAAAATACAAAAAATTAGTTTGGCGTGTTGGCGCGTGCCTGTATTCCCAGCTACTCGGGAGGCTGAGGCAGGAGAATCACTTGAACTGGAGAGGCGGAGGTTGTAGTGAGCCGAGATTGCATCATTGCACTCCAGCCTGGATGACAGAGTGAGACTGCATCTCAAAAAAAAAAGAAAAAAAAAGGAAATTTGGCAGACCAGCTGCCCTCTCAGCTCCCTGCTGGAGGCCCGTCTTGCACTTCTATCTAAGGATGTTAATTTCCATGTGTCGTTCGCCCCAGCATGTGCCAGGCCTTTGGTCTCATTTTACTTACACAGTCAGCCGTGAGAGACGCATGCTCTCCTGTCTCACAACAAGGGAGGCAGGATCATAAAGGAACCAGTCAGCTTCATGAGGACCCATGGCAGGGCCAGGATGCAACCCAGGCATGCCTGGGACCTGAGCCATTTCTCACCACCACGCCGCGCCCACACAGCACACTGCCAAATGATTGCTTAGTGTTAGGAGCTGAACTGTGTCCCCCGTAAATTCATCTGTTAAAATCCTAACCCTAGTCCTTCAGAATGTGCCTGTATTTGGAGGTAGGGTCTCTGCAGAGGTCATATGAATGGGCCCTCCCTAATCCAATAGGAAGAGGATTATAAGAAGAGGGGGTTAGGACACAGACACACACACACACCCAGAGTAGACCATATGATAACCAGGGAGAAGACAGACGCCCTCTGCAAACTAAGGAGAGAGGCCTCAGGAGAAACCAACCCTGCCGACCCAATGATTTTGGACTTCTGGCCTCTACAATACATTTCTGTTGTTTAATCATCCGGTCTGTGGTCCTTCATTATGGCAGCCTGAACAAACTAGTACAACTGGAGACTTGAGGGAGAAGAATTATGTGTCTATGATCTGGGACATGATAGCTCTTTTCTTTTTTTTTTGTTTGTTTGTTTGTTTGTTTGAGACGGAGTCTTGCTCTGTCACCTAGGCTGAAGTGCAGTGGTGCAATTTTGGCTCACTGCAACCTCTGCCTCCCAGGTTCAAGTGATTCTTCTGCCTCAGGCATGTGCTACCACGCCCAGCTCATTTTTGTATTTTTAGTAGAGTCGGTGTTTCACCATGTTGGCCAGGCTGGAACCTCAGGTGATCTGCCCGCCTCGGCCTCCCAAAGTGCTGGGATCACAGGCGTGAACCACCTTACCCAGCCTGATCTGGGACGTTGTAAATAGGTGTGAACCAGGGAAGCAAGGAGTGGGAGAGCACAACATTCCAGGACGTTCCAGAACCTCCACTATCCTGGGACACCAGTTCAAACAAAATGAACGTCATTTATCTTTATGTTAAAACATAATTCCTGGGAGCCTATATCCTATATCCTGGATATAGGCTCTATACTTGAATCTATACTCCCATGTTGTAGTCCTCGAATGGAACCCAAATAAACTCTCTACTGGAAAAAAAATAATAAATCAACCCCATAGCTCCTGAGTTCCATACTTCTACTCTGTTTTGAAGACTGAAGTTTCTATGCCACAGGAACAAAAGTCCAAAAACAAAAAAGCTGGTAGGATCCTAACACTGGGGGCAGGGAGAGTGCCGTTCTGGCTCTCTAATAGTAGTTGGTGGAGCTGGAAAAAGTGAATGTCCAAAAGATTAAAGCATGGGTGCTCATGTGGAAGAAATAGAACAAAACAAAACCATTACGTGGCTGAAGCAAATGCAATTTTGTTTGTCTCTCATTTTGACAAAACGAGAGAACATGCACCAAGAGTGTTCTGGAAAAACTGCCCCATAGCCTGGGGGCAGCAGTGGCAATCGGGACAGTCATTTTGTGTGAGTTTTTGTTTGTTTCAGGGAAGATTTGCATTTCTTCCATATGAGCCATAACTATTGCTTAGAAATGGTGATCTTTAAATTTCCTGTTGGTCCAGGTTGCAGAACAGTGAAGTGGGATTCTAAAGGATGCCTTTCTTTTTCTTCCTGTGTTTGAGGAATTCCCACTTAAGAGTTCCATTAGGAGACCCTGCTTTCTTTCCACTACAGAAACAAAACTCTCACTTCTCCCCCACCAGTTTCCCTTAAATCTGGGGTACTGGCCCAGGACCCAGGCCAGGCCATCAAATGTGGCCACCCTGGGCTTTGTCATGGGGGCCAGTGGTGGGAAGGAGCAGGGTGTCGTGGGTAGCAATTAGCTAGGCCCAGTGTCTCAGGTGGTAAATGAATTTATCAAGACAGTTGTAAATAAAGAAAAGCACATTTATAAGAGAAGATATGAAAATACATTGCATGGCCGGGTGTGATGGCTCATGCCTGTAATCTCAGCACTTTGGGAGGCTGAGGCGGGCAGGTCACAAGGTAAAGAGATTGACACCATCCTGGCCAACATGGTGAAACCCCGTCTCTACTGAAAGTACAAAAATTAGCTGGGTGTGGTGGCGGGTGCCTGTAGTCCCAGCTACTCAGGAGGCTGAGGCAGGAAATCACTTGAAACCGGGACGTGGAGGTTGCAGTTAGCCAAGATTGCATCACTGCACTCCAGCCTGGAGAAAGAGCAAGACTCCGTCTTAAAAAAAAAAAAAAGAAAGGGAAAAAAAAGAAAATATGTTAAAAGATTGCAATGGGCAGTGCAGCAGAAAAGGGGCTGCCTGCAAAAAGGCAGGGGCTGGAGGGAAGTTTCATGGGGTTGTGCTGGAGGGAGCTACTTGCAGAAGAGGTCATTGTGCCATGAGGTCATTGTGCCATGAGGTCGTTGTGCCCTCAGGTTGTTTGATTAGCCACCTCTCAGAACAATTGTTCGTTGTTCTTCCCCACCTGGGGCCCCTTCCTCCTTGTTGCTTACTTATCTTATAGGGACTCCACATGCCCCCTCTGACAAAACAACAATGACAAATCTTTGGCATTGTGGCAGAGGTCTCATCTTTCAACTGATTCCTGCTGACCAGAGGCATAGGGTTACCCCTACCTAGGATTATCTATCTGTCAACAGACCCTATGGGTCCTTGTCCCAGACTGCGGGACCTAGGATATTGGATCTTGCTGGATGGAGGAAGAAACTCAGAGAGGGGGAGCAAACTGATGTCCAGGCCGGGTGAGGTGGCTCACATCTGTAATCCCAACACTCTGAGGGGCCAAGGCAGGTGGGTCACAAGGTCAGGAGTTCAAGACCAGCCTGGCCAAGATGGTAAAACCCTATCTCTACTAAACATACAAAAATTGGCCAGGTGTGGTGGCAGGCACCTGTAATCCCAGCTACTCGGGAGGCTGAGGCAGAGAATTGCTTGAACCCAGGAGGTGGAGGTTGCAGTGAGCTGAGATGGCGCCACTGCATTCCAGCCTGGGTGACAGAGCGAGACTCCATCTCAAACAAAACAAAACAAAGCAAATAAAAAAAAAAACCCTGATGTCCAGTTGAATTCAGTGGAGACTTATAAAAGTAGCAGACATCATTGGGGAGAGACCAATATTCCGTTTGCAGCATCATTTGAAGGTGAAACTGCTGAATTATAGAAGATAAAATGTTGTGTCTTATTTATTTATTTATGTAATATTTTGAGACAGAGTCTTTTTCTGTTGCCCAGGCTGGAGTGCAATGGCATGATCTTGACTCACTGCAACCTTCACCTCCCAGGTTCAAGCATTTCTCATGCCTCAGCCTTCCAAGTAGCTCAGATTCCAGGCATGTGCCACCATGCCCAGCTACTTTTTGTATTTTTAGTAGAGATAGGATTTCACCATGTTGGTCAGGCTGGTCTTGATCTCCTGGCCTCAAGTGATCTGCCTGCTTCAGCTTCCCAAAGTGCTGGGATTACAGGCATGAGCCACCATGCCCAGCCAATAAAATTTTGTTTCTTAAGCCAGTTGCCAAAAAGGCAAAGAAGAAAACCCTTTTGCAGTGTGACTGTTTTTCCTCATTGGAAGCCCATTTAGATAACCTGGAAGTTAAGCTCAATGAAAAAGTGTTTGAATTTAATTAGACAAAAGAAGAGTGTGTTCAGAGTTATGAACATAGGAGGGGAATACATGACTCTTAGGAGCAGCATGAGAAGTTTTTGTGGTTTTTTTTACATTGAGAATTCAGATATATTAAGAAAAGTTAAGGGCACAGAATTAAGTTATGTTAGAGGAAAACAGTGCTTACATTTTTGACCTTCAAGTTGAAACATTTTAGCATTAGGTCATAACAGTTAGAACTGGAGGAAAAAGTTACAGGAGCTGATAAAAACTGAAGGAAAGAGATGGCTGGATGCCGTGGCTCATACCTGTAATCCCAGCACTTTGGGAGGCCAAGGCAGGTGGATCATCTGAGGTCAGGAGATTGAGAGCATCCTGGCCTACATTATGAAACCCCCATCTCCACTAAAAGTACAAAAATAAATAAATAAATAAAAGCCAGGCAGCACATGCGTATAATCCCAGCTACTTGGGAGGCTGAGGCAGAAGAATTGTTTGAACCTGGGAGGCAGAGGTTGCAGTGAGCCGAGATTGCACCGCTTCACTCCAGCCTGGGTGATGGAGCGAGACTCTTCTTAAAACAAACAAACAAACAAACAAACAAAAAACTGAAGGAGAGAGTTATTATCATAGGCCTTCTCCAGGAGAGAAAATGGTAAAAGCAGTGGGACACAGCAAACATTGAATTTCTGAGATATGATTCCGAGAAGTTTTTTAAAAGAAACATTAAAAGTAAAACTTCTTGCAATTTTATTAAGAGCAGATTAATACCTTAAGAAAACCTTGTTTTAACACAGGGGACCATTGTTAGAAAGATCATCCTAAATAATTCCCTTTCAATTATAATCATCTTAATCCCGTATAAAATTCCTTTCATAAATTCCCCTTTATGAACCTTTTAATGACTTACACAAACCATCGACCACATGCCTAGACTTTCTGACTTGTCCTAAACATCCCTCTTTCTTAAACAACCAGTCATTTTCCTTTAGGACAAGAGTTTACCATACAAGACCCTTTCTCATATAAAATCTCTTTCTTTATAACCTTCCTTACCAAAAATACCTCTTTACCTTTATGACCTTTTTATGTCTCTCTTATTTCCTGGTTCCTTTTACCTTGTTTTGTATGTAACCTTTAAATAAACTTTGAATTATTCCTCTTTACCTTGTTTTGTATGTAACCTTTAAATAAACTTTGAATTATTCCTGTTTACCTTGTTTTGTATGTAACCTTTAAATAAACTTCGAATTATTCCTGTTTACCTTGTTTTGTATGTAACCTTTAAATAAACTTTGAATTATTCCTCTTTACCTTGTTTTGTATGTAACCTTTAAATAAACTTTGAATTAGACATAAATTATTTTCTTTTTCTTAGGAAATTAAGGTTTGTACAGCATGTTGCTGTGTGATTTCTGTGTGAAGGGGCAACAGATTAAGGAAGTTATCTACACACTGTAGATGTTATCCCCCCTCAAGAGATTGCTCAGTTAGATTTCTTGCTAGCGTTCTCTGAATAAATGCGGGCTATTTTTAACCCTTGGGGAAGGACTATCTAGGTTGAAGTTATTCATTCAAGATTTAGGTAGCTTTCTTGGGAGAAATAGGGCTATTAGAGGGAAAGATGAACTCAGAGGCTGTGTAAATATGAAGCAGGCACCTATCTTGGAAAGTATATTTTTGGCCCAAAGGGGTGTGAGGTATTTAGATATTACCAGGGACTGGTGGGACAATGGCATTGGTCCCTTAAATAATATAAAGATGTATAAATTTTTTCTTTTGGAGTCAGGGAGCACCACTTGTTCCCATTACCCAACAGGATTTGGAGGAGAGTTGCTCAGAAAAGGAGAGTATTGTAGAATCGCTATAAGTCATTTCTTTAAAGAAAATGATAACTCCAAAATTTTTTAAATGCAAAAATCTTTACTTGCTGATAGAGGGGACACACAACTTTCCAAACAGGATGCAATAAAGACAGCATGAGGCCAACTGAATCTGTCTCCTCTCCCATCCTTTATTTGTTGTTTATTAAAAGGTAAACAAGAATCTTTTGTTATTTTTTAATCTTACATAAAAGTCTTGTTTAAAAGAGAAAACTTGATTTCACCTTTGCATTACTATATTATTAATAGAAACTTATCAACAAATCTGTACAGTCTTAATTAGTTTGACTGTAAGGTAACATTTCCATAAACCTCTTATAACTCTTTACAATTTTCTGTTAAACAGATCAATTTCCTAGGAAAACTGTTATTCAGACACATGGGCCCAGATTCCAGCTCTACATCAGTATGCTTTTATTTCAATGTTCAACCTATGGAAAAACTAAATAATCTGTTTGTATCTTAGCCAACTTCCTTATACCCACAGAACTTTTTACAAGATTAGCCCTTTACAAACCCTTTTCAACTTGCTTAAATCTTCAGTTTTGTCTCATGACTCTCTTAGGTTAGGCCAATCCTTAAAACCCTCTGAGCTAGACAAGATTACATTCCCTTTAACACCAGGTCCCAACCTCCAGGCCAAGGACCAGTAACTGGTCCGTGGCCTGTCAGGAACTGGGCAACACAGCAGGAGGTGAGTGGCAGGCAAGTGATCATTACTGCCTGAGCTCTGCTTCTTGTGAGATCAGCAGCAGCAGCAGATTCTCGTAGGAGCCTGAGCCCTATCATGAACTGTGCATTTGGGGGATCTAGGTTGTGCACGCCTTATGAGAATCTAATGCCTGATAATCTGAGGTGGAACAGTTTCATCCCAAAAACATTCCCCTAACCCCCTGTCTATGGAAAAATGGCCTTCTACAAAACCAGTCCGTGGCGCCAAAAAGGTGAGGGGACCACTGCTTTAACAAAGCTATAGTCCCATGCCTTCTTCTAACCTCCCACCAAAAACACGTTCAACTTTCCTTCTATACTTTGCACCTAAACTCTTCCTCCAGTAGTGATACATTTGGCTGTGTCCCCACCCAAATCTCATCTTGAATTGTAGCTCCCATAATTCCCATGTGTTGTGGGAGGGACCCAGTGGGAGATAATTGAATCATGGGAGCAGTTGCCCCCATACTGTTCTTGTGGTAGTGAATAAATCTCACAAGATCTGATGGTTTTAATAATGGGCTTCTGCTTTTGCTTGGCTCTCTTTCTCTCTTGCCTGCTGCCATGTAAGATGTGCATTTGCTCCTCCTTCACCTTCTGCCATGATTGTGAGGCCTCCCCAGCCATGTGGAACTGTGAGTCCAGTAAACCTCTTTCCTTTATAAATTACCCAATCTTGGGTATGTCTTTATTAGCAGCTTGAGAACAGATTAATACAAGTAGTCTCAAGTACATGCTACAATGTTAACTCTTAGCAACTTTTATTTTTGGTGAAAAACCTGGTGAGCAAGCAGTTTTAACCGTGTCAGGATTGCAGAGCTCAGGACAAGGATGGAGCTGCAGATCACGTCTGACTCTTCTCAGCCTAGCCAGGGAACCAGACTAACTCCGTATTTCTCCAGGCCTTACCTAGAATCTAATGGCCATAAACGGCTGGGTGCGGTGGCTCGCACCTGTAATCCCAGCACTTTGGGAGGCCCAGGTAGGCGGATCACGAGGTAAGGAGGTTGAGACCATCCTGGCTAACACAGTGAAACCCTGTCTCTACTAAAAACACAACAAAATTAGCCAGGCATGGTGGCAGGTGCCTGTAGTCCCAGCTACTCGGGAGGCTGAGGCAGGAGAATGGTGTGAACCCAGGAGGCAGAGCTTGCAGTGAGCCGAGATCGTGCCACTGCACTCCAGCCTGGGCGACAGAGTGAGACTCTGTCTCAAAAAAAAAAAAAAAAAGAATTTAATGGCCGTAAACAGACAAGTCAAACAATTATTATTAATAGAAGTTGCAGAGGCAGTTTATGGCCTTAAAGTATCTGGCAAACAGTACCTGACCTGCTGAATTTAGTTCAAATGTGTGAACTTTGAAGACATTTTTGTTTTACTTTACCAACACTCTTCAGACTGTCTTTATTTATTTATTTATTTATTTATTTATCTATTTATTTATTTTGAGATGGAGTCTCACTCTGTCGCTCAGGTTGGAGTGCAGTGGCGCAATCTCAGTTCACTGCAACCTCCGCCTCCTGGGTTCAAGCAATTCTCCTGCCTCAGCCTCCTGAGTAGCTGGGACTACAGGAGCCCACCACAGCATCTGGCTAATTTTTAAATGTTTAGTAGAGACAGGATTTCACCATGTTGGCCAGGCTAGTCTTGAACTGTTGACCTCAGGTGATCCACCCACCTCAGCCTCCCAAAGTGCTGGGATTACAGGTGTGAGCCACCGCGCCGGCCCAGACTGTCTTTATTTTTTAAAGATAAGAGTCATTTGACCTAAAAGGCATTAAAGTTTCTATTTTTCTGGGCCACGACAAGACAGAAGCTGTCCATGGAGGGGGAAAAGAATCAATAAATGGCAAAAATACCACAAGTATTAAACCTCAAAGGACTCACTTCCAAAGCCAGGAATTTCCAGGCCACCGCTGTGAAAAGGGCAAAGCCTTAGCAACTGACCTCCAGCACAAGGTGACAGCTGTTGTTTTTTCCAGAAGGACTTTAGGGCATTTTCAAGCTTGCGAAAGATTTTAACTGCTTGAGAGAATTTTCTAAGACTAGCCATGTTATTATTATGCATCCTTCTTTCAACTTAACCTTTTTCATTCAATGATGTATGCAGTTCCAAGAGCGACTCAATCTAAAAGCCTAAGTCTAGACAGTAATTTTCCAGGTTTTTACCATATATATGGTAAAAGGTATACATTTGCAGAAAGGGGTAGAGGAGGCATTTTTATGATAAGCAGCTCTTGAACGCAAAAGGGAAATTTATAATTTTACTTGCCACCTCCAGAGTTTCCCTTGGCTTCATTTTGTTGATGATGTTGTTTGATTTGGAAGCCAGCTGGGGCAGAGAGCCCCCATCAGCTTAAGGCCATCAATACTTGGGATTCTGTCCTGGGGACCCTTCGGCCCTCAGGGCAGTCCCATTTCCAATGGCCGGGCTTGTCGCAGAGGGGGCGAGCTGTGTGGGTTTTTTCCCCATGTGTCCCATTGGGGCGGTTTGCCTTCCAGTGGCCTGGCCTTCTGCACTGATGCCAGTTACCTGGAGGAGTGTCCTTGGGGCAACCTGGAGCCAGGTTGGGGCTTGTAAAGCAGCCAACAGTTGAGCCTGCCTCTTGTCCCTGCATTTTTCTTTCTCCTTAGCCCCGTCCTCCATATTATGCTCTCAGTTATAAAAGACTGAGGAGGCTAATTTGAGGACTTCGTGCATAGGGGCCATGCTGTATTACACAAGAAAATTAGGTGTTTCTTTTTGAGAGTCTGAGGGTTAAATTTGTCTGTGTTCTAGGATGCAACCCAGAGGTGAATCTGAAGGAATAGACGGGTTTTGTCCCATAGTGGGGCTGGAAAAGGAGCTGCCAGCGAGTCACATCTGCTGGGACATGAATTGCACCTTCTTTTGGGGTATACCACTGAGGAAGAGAGTTCCACTCATGTCCACTGAGGGACTCGGGTACACCTTCTAAAGGGATGTCCCACCTATTAGAAAGGACACTTTGCCACAGGTCACTTTGCCATCAGTGCTCAGCTCTGGGGCCTTGTCACACTGAGTGATCAGCCCAGGTATGAGGAAGAAAGGGTAAAGAATGAACTCAGCTTGGTGCCAGCCCAGGAGAGGGAGCAGGAATGTGGAAACTCTGAGGTCACATGAGATCACCTGATTTGGAGACGTCCAGAGCAGGAGGTGTGGCTGTCTTCATGGAAGAATTTCGAAAGAGAAAGAGGGGGTCTGAGTTCCCCAAAACACGTGTGTCAATTGCAACACACAGAGGGATCAGGTACCTTTGACCAGAAAGGACAGGAGGGGCCCTTCCTTCCTTCTGTACAAGGCAGTCAAACCTGTTGACCCGCTGGCCTTCAGGCCATACCAGGGAGTGGCCCTGGCCAGTTGCAGTCAATTGCCAGAGGGACACTAGAGTTTGTCCACTGGGAGACTGAAAAGGAAAGCAAACTCTGAACTCTCACCCAATCAAGCAGCAGCGGTCAGAGGCTTCCACATGGACACCTTTCAGTCTCACCAGAGTGCAGCCTTGGCTACAGACTTTCAGTTGTGTCCATGGTTAGACGCAGTCCATTGAGGGTCCTGAGTTGGGAAATAAAAGAAATAGAGAGAGGGGAGAGGGTTCCCTGTAAGAAGAGAGAGTCCCCATACTGGCCACCAAAATGTTGCAAGTATCCCTAGCTAGGACCGATGTCGCAGGCAGTAAGGGAATTACAAAGACAGTAATAAGTAAAGAAAGGCAGATTTATGAGAGAAGATATGAAAATACATTGCAAGGTTGCAACAGGCAGTACAGCAGAGAAGGGGCTGTCTGCAAAGAGGCAGGGGCTGAAGGGAAGTTTTATAGAGTCCTGCTGGAGGGGGCCACATGCAGACAGAGGTCACTGTGTTCACTGAAGTCATTGTACCCTCAGGTTGTTTGTGATTAGCCATTTCTCAGAACAATTGTTCATTGTGCTTCCCCACCTGGAGCCCTCCCTGACCTGGGGCCCTTTCCTCCTTGTTGCTTACTTATCTTATGAGGGCTCCTAACTGGGCTGGTAGCCAGGCCATTTTGTTGGTCACCAGATGTAGCAGCAGCAGTGGGAAGGTGGGTTTCAGGACCAGCACTGATGGCAAAGTGACCTGTAGCATCCAGCATGGAATGACAGTGGCATGGTGGTATGGTGGCCATGCCATCATCTGACTGGCTTTATGGCCCTGTCTGTATTCCAGATGTCCCTGTGTAAGCCCAGCTTCTAGGCTCAATCTGCAGTATTCCTGATGATTTTATGAGCTACCAAATATCAAATATCACGTCAATAAATTCTTCCTATTTACAGTAGCCAGAGTGGGTTTCCATTGCTTGCAACTAAGAGTCATGATTGGCTGGGCACAGTGGCTCACACCTGTAATCCCAGCACTTTGGGAGGCCGAGGCGGATGGATCACCTGAGGCCAAGAGTTTGAGACCAGCCTGATCAACATGGAGAAACCCCTGTCTCTACTAAAAATATAAAATTAGCCAGGCGTGGTGGCGCATGCCTGTAATCCCAGCTACTCCGGAGGCTGAGGCAGGAGAATCACTTAAACCCTGGAGGTGGAGGTTGCCGTGAGCTGAGATTGTGCCATTGCACTCCAGCTTGGGCAACAAGAGTGAAATTCTGTCTCAAAAAAAAAAAAAAAAAGAGTCATCATTGATACTAGGATTGTTACAGAATTAGAGGAGAGGTGGACACCCCCAAAGATGGTGGACACTGAGAAGAGTGGTCCCAATTTCATTACCTCTGGATGGAATAGCTGGACATGACTTTGGTTGCCTCTGGTAAGGGGGAAGTTGAGAACTTGGAAGGTGTGTGTGAGATGGTTGGGTTGAATTAAACCAAGGCAAGTTTGTGCATACAGGGAAAAGAGTGTTTGTGTGGACTGGGTAGCCAAGGGGTGGAAAGTGGTGGGCACTTTTGGGGACTTGTGTCCAGCCCATGACTTCCTTTTGTTTGAGAACTGCACCCTTCTCACTGACCACAGGGTTGGTCCCTGGAAGAATGTTTCTCTTACATCACCCTCTGTGGCCCCTATCCCCACCAATGGACCCAGCTAATCTGATTATTGGACTCTGAGATTCCTGACCATAGTGCACATTGTTCTAAGGGGCTTTAGGGAGCTGTAGAAATCCTGATACTTGGGCCATAGCCTGACCAATTAAGTCAGAATCTCCAGGGGTGGCTGTCAGGCATCCCCAGGTAATCTTGGGATGTGGGCAAGTTTGAGACCCCTGCTCTATAAAATCCTTCCATCAATCTCCCTTGATGTTTAAGGTTGCAGAGATATTTTGCAAATATCTTTCCTGTTCATTGCAAAGGTATTTGACTGAAGTAGCATCTTTTCTTTCCTTTTTTTTTTTTAAGACAGAGTCTCACTCTGTCATCCAGGCTGGAGTGCAGTGGTGTGATCTTGGCTCACTGGAACCTCCGCCTCCTGGGTTCAAGCAGCTCTCCTGCCTCAGCCTCCTGAGTAGCTGGGATTACAGGCGCCTGACACCATGCCTCGATAATTTTTGTATTTTTTTTTTTTTTTCAGTAGAGGCACAGTTTCACCACGTTGGCCAGGCTGGTCTCAAATTCCTGACCTCAAGTGATCTGCCCACCTGGGCCTCCCAAAGTGCTCATATTGTAGGAATGAACCATCACACCCAGCCACATCTTTTCAATATTGATTCTTTCTATCAGTGACAAAGTTGTTGCTCTAGTTATTCACATCTTTTATATGTGTTTATTAAAATCTTGCAGTTTTTTAAAGTATAGATCTTGCACCTTTTTTATTTTTTGTTGTATATATTTAGATCTTGCACCTTTTTAATTTTTTACAGTATATGTTTAAGGTGTATGACATGATGTTTTGATATACCTATACATATTGAAATGGCTACTATAGTCAAGCAAATCAACATAGCCATCATCTCACACAGTTTTCCTTTGTGTGTGTGTGGCAAGAGCTCCCAAAATCTACTCCCTAGAACAGTGGTCCCCAACCTTTTTGGCACCAGAGACTGGTTTCATGGAAGACAATTTTTCCACAGACAAGGGGCAGTGGTGGTGGGGAGACGGTTTCAGGATTATTCAAGTGCATTACACTTATCATTAGATTCTCATAAGGAGCATGCAACCTAGACCCCTCACATGCACAGTTCACAAAATGATTCAAACTCCTGTGAGACTCTAATGCTGCCACTGATCTGACAGGAGGCAGAGGTCAGGTGGTAATGTTAGCTCACCTCCCGCTCAGGTTCCTGCCGTATATGACCTGGTTCCTAACAGACCATGGACCAGTACAATGTGAGAACAGACTAATACAAGGGGTCCCCAATGCCTGTATTGCTATAAACAACTACCTGAGACTGGGTAATTTACAAAGAAAACAGGTTTTATCTGCTCACAGTTCCACAAGCTGTATAGGAGACATGGCTGGGGAGGCCTCAGGAAACTTACAATCATGGAGGAAGGGCAAAGGGGAAGCAAGCACATCTTCACAAGGGAGCAGGAGAGAGAGAGTGAAGGCAGAAGTTCTACACACTTTTAAACAACCAGATCTCGTGAGAACTCACTCACTATCATGAGAATAGCAAGGGGAAGTCCAGCCCTGTGATTCAATCATCTCCCACCAAGCTCCTCCTCCAACACAGTCGATGCAGGGGTTACAATTCACCATGAGATTTGGGTGGGGACACAGAGCCAAACTATATCCCCCTGCTGTAGAAAAACTCTGAATTTAGTTCAATATTATTAACTATAATCCTCACATTGTACATTAGATCTTGTAACTTTGTATCCATCGACCTACATCTCCCCGTTTCCTGCCTACCCTATCTGCCCCGATAAGCACGGTTTTGTTCTCTGTTTCCACGTATGCAACTTCTTTGAGTTCCATATATAAGTGAGATCATGCAATATTTGTCTTTCTGTGTCCGGCTTACTGCACTTAGCATAATATCCTCAAGGTTCATCCATGTTGTGGGTGCCTTCTTTAGTTCTAAGCACTTAATATTTTTATTGTCATTCTGATTGGAGTATTTTTTTCTATCATGTTTTCCAATTTGTTATTGTTAATATAAAGGAAAAATCTTATTTTTCATATTACATATGAATTTTACGTATTAATTATGTGCAACTATATATGCATTGAGTACAACCATATGTATTTCCATGAGATATATAAAAGAAACATAATCATAACAACTAATATATAATATCAAAGATCAGTGAAATAAATATAATATATTTCTACTATGGAGTATCCTATAACTCTTTAAATTTATAAATATAAAGATTGTTGCAACCAAGTCATTTGTTTTTTATATAAAGTAAAAATTAAACTTAAAAAATTTTTTTTGAGACAAGGTCTCGTTCTGCAGCCCAGGCTGGAGTGCAGGGGTGCCATCGCAGCTCACTGCAGCCTCGACCTCCCAGGCTCAAGCAGTCCTCCTACCTCAGCCTCCCAAGTAGCTGGGACTACAAATGCGTGCCACAATGACCAGCTTTTTTTTTTTTTCTTTTCTATTTTTTAGAGACAGGGTCTCATTATGTTGCCTAGGCTGGTCTCAAACTCCTGGGCTCAAGTGATCCTCCCACCTTGTCCTCCCAAAGTGCTGGGATTACAGGCATGAGCCACCACGCCCAGCCGGAATTTTGAATTGTATGTACACTAGACTTTGTTAAAGTATATACAAATATAGATAAAATATTGGAAGAAAAAGGCAGTTTCATTAGGATTGTGGTGTTTGTATATCTTTCACACAGAATGTTTTTTACCCTGTACATGTGTTACTTTTTCATTAAAGAAAAAAAATCTAAAACAGGCCATACGAATGATTCTCCAGAACACATTTTTACAACGTCAGGTTTTACCTCTACCCTTGGAAAACTAGCCCTTTGTTTCTTTTTTATTTTTAATTATTTTTAAATTTTGTTTTGTCTTGATTTTATTTTAGAGACAGTCTATGTTTTTGATATTTAAAAATTTATAATAAACTTTTTTTTTTTTGAGACGGAGTTTCGCTCTTGTTGCCCAGGCTGGAAGTACAATGGCGCCATCTCAGCTCACCACAACCTCCGCCTCCCAGGTTCAAGCGATTCTCCTGCCTCAGCCTCCTGAGTAGCTGGGACAGGTCTGTGTTCAGTGTTGGCTGAATGAATGAATCCAGTCTACCATGAATTTTTTTTAGACGGAGTCTCACTCTGTCGCCCAGGCTGGAGTGCAGTGGCATGATCTCAGCTCACTACAACCTCTGCCTCCCAGGATCAAATTATTCTCCTGCCTCAGCCTCCTGAGTAGCTGGGACTACAGACGCCTGCCACCACACCTGGCTAATTTTTGTATTTTTAGTAGAGACGGGGCTTCACCATGTTAGTCAGGCTGGTCTCAAACTCCTGACCTCGTGATCGCCTGCCTCGGCCTCGCAAAGTGCTGGGATTACAGGCATGAGCCACCATGCCCAGCCTATTTCTAATATTTATATGCATAGTTTGCATGGTTCATCTCAGAGTACATAGTTTTGTAAACTGATTTTTTTACTTAACATTCTATCATAAACATACTTTATGTTGCTCCAAAACCTTCCCAGCCATTTCTTCTCAGTGGGTAATAAAGTCCCATCTAGTTGAGGAAACATCACCAACTTATTCCCCATTGGATATTCCGGTTGATTCCAGTTTCTCTGCTGTTACAAGAAATACTCCAAAGATGGTGTATTTGTTCATAAGCCTTTCCATATTTGGGATTATTTCTTTAGGACAGAGTCCCAGCAGTCAGACGGATGGATCAAAGGGCACATACTGCTCTAATGAGCATCTCTTTCTAAGTTGGCCCAGCCACCTGCCGTTCATTGGAAGGACAAATGGTTCTAATTAAAGGCCCAAAGTTTCTTCATGGGTTCCAGCTGCAGGTATGGAGGAGTCCCTGGGGCCTGTACAGCCAGAGCAAACTTGCTCAGCTAAATTGTCAGTTCAGGGAATCTCTGTTACAGTGTTTTTCTAAAGGAACTCAACAATCTTTTGTATTGACGCATGTTTTAGGAAAATCTGTGATAGCTGTGAACCTTTAAAATTGCATGCTTTGTTTAGCAAGGAGCAAGTGCCAAAGTCTTTCCCTGGAGCCTGGGCTTGGGAACCTCCATCACCTCACCTCACAACTATGCAGCAACTCGGTTTATGAAGTGCTTCAACCTCTCTTTTCCTCAAATCATCCCCATTCTACAGATGAGAAAACTGAGGCCCAAATGGGTGAAGGGACTTGTCTGAGATCACATAGTTAATAAGTTGCAAAATCGATAGTCTAGTCCCTCCAACTCTAGGTCCACTTCAGGATCAATTCATGGTGGACTGGATTCATTCATTCAGCCAACACTGGACACAGAGCTGTGCCAGGTTCTGGGCTGAGCCCTGGAGACATGGAGGTGTCAGTCCCAGCTTCCTTGAGGAGCTCATAGTCTCAGGGAGACGGATTCCTACACCAGCCATTTCAGCGCCATGGAAAACTGTGGGATCCCTGAGAAGAGGTGGCCTGCAAGGAGCAGGGAGGGCCCTTGGAGGAGCTTGTGTTTGCCTGGAGCCCAGCAGGTTTTCCAGGTGGGCGGGAAAGGGAGGGAAGGGCAGCATGGGTGAGGGCTGGGAACAAGAGGGGAGAGCATGCGGCAACTGGGGCAAGATCCTGGCTCTCAAGAGACTCAGCTCCTGGTCTCCTGGGTGGAGACAAGTATATAAAACAAACCCTAAAAGAAAAAGATCAAGAGAGAGCACCAAGAGACAATATTGGGGGCCATGTCCGCTCTCTCACGGGTAGCAAGGGGTCCTAATGCTTAAGAACGAGCTTTGCCCTCAGAGACCTGTATTTGAACATGGCTTCTATCTCTCACCGGCTGGATGACCTCGGGGAAGCCACTTACCTGCTCTGAGCCGCAGTGGCTTCTGTGTGCGAAAGGATGATGACACTATTCTCATACTGGTATTGGGAGCATTAAATTAGATAACACATACGAAGCTTCTAGCCCTGCACTTGGCACTGTCTGTTAAGTGTTGGCTATGATAGAGGAGGAGGAGGATGCGGCAGGAAGAGGTGACCTTGGAAAACTTCGTGGAGATTCTGAAACTTGAGCTGGGAAGAGTGTGATGAGTTCTGTGGGCAGAGATGGGAGGGGAGAGGCATCTGAGGCAGAGAGAAGGGCAAAGGTTTGGAGACAGGCCTTAGCCTCTGTAGGTGGAGTGGGTGTCTCCATCACTGTTTTAGCCACATGCTGGTATGCCTTCTTCTTTTAGACAGAATCTCACTCTGTTGCCCAGGCTGGAGTGCAATCATGGTGCAATCAAGGCTCACTGCAGCCTTGACCTCCCAGTCTCCAGCGATCCTCCCACCTCAGCCTCCCAAGTAGCTGGGACCACAAGCACACACCATCACGCTTGGCTAATTTTTCTAGTTTTTGTAGAGACAGGAGTCTCACTATGTAGACCAGGCTGGTCTCAAACTCCTGGGCTCAAGTGATCCTCCTGCGTCAGCCTCCCAAAGCACTGGGATTACAGGCATGAGCCAGTCCCACCCATTCCATGCCAGCATGTCTTGATGGAGCTCTAACCAAGGCCTGGCCCCATGCTGCCTGTTGGTTCCCGTTTAACCCCGAGGCCTGGGAATCTGCTTTCTACAGAGGGAAGTGTGGGGTGTTCCGTGTCTCCTCAGCACCACCAGGGAGTCTGTCCCCCCGTGTCTCCTCAGCATCACCGGGGAGCCTGTCCCCCCTGTCCCCCTGGCCACGCTGTGCCCAGGGCACCACAGTGGCTTCCTCTCGATGTCACAAACCTTGTCTGCTGGGCTTGGCTTCTGCTGGGGCTTGCTCCCGGACTTCCTTCTGGCCTCTTGGCTCGGCTCCTGTTTGTCTCCCGCAACCTCTGGCTGCGTGGCCTTGTGGGTGGGTGTAGCCAGAACAGGCCCTGCAGGCCCCACAAGCTTTACAACAATACACTGTGCCAAGCCCCTGGGCTGTCCCGGAAGGCTATGATGTCTCTGGCAATGCCCAAGGTCCAGCCATCCCCACGCCCGCCCCTCCCTCCTGCAGCACCGGGACTGTTGGGCAACAGCAGAAGGATCCTGCCACACGCCCTGACTCCCCAGTGTCTGCAGGACTCAGTCCAGCCTCCCAAACTGCCACGTGTGGCCCTAGGGACACTCTACTCTGTCTGTTTTCTTCAGCTGCGTCTTCAGCCTCCTCTCTCTGCATGCTCAGTGAACGGCTTCTTTATTCATTCATGCACTCGCTCAGCAAGGATTTTGTTGAGTGTGACCATGCGCCGAGCCACTGTCCTGGGAGCGGAATCGAATCAAACAGACAAAAACTATCTCAGCATTGCACTCCCCCTCCCTGATCACAGACAGAAGCTTCTTGGTCTGAGAGGTACACTTGATACCAGGTGGTGATCTCACCACAGAACGGGACTCTAACTTTATCTCTGGTCTTAGTTTCCTTCTGAATGTAAAATCTGCGGTGTTTATTCGGAAACAGGAAAAAGTCAGCCTGCGTCTTGGATTTCATACTTTATAAGACTGACTTCATTTATGACCATGTTGTATGCGGTCTCATGTTTCAGACCACCAGATGCCTTTAACTCCCCCTGGGGTTTCAGAGTTTGATGGTGCAATGTGCACCAGTGTGCAGATGTGGGGTGAAGGGTGGGTGGTCTGTGGGGCCATGTGGGATGTGTGTTTCCTCTCCTCTCTGCCCTCCTCTGGGTCCCCACGGGTCCTTCCCCCCTGCCAGCTCCTGCTGGCATTGACGGTTTGCCAATCTCTCTCAGCATGAGTTGGGGCTGGCACCACACACAGCATGGCCCTGAGTCCTCCAACAACCTTGAGAGGCAGGTGTATTGTGCCCACTTTAGAGATGGAGAGACTGAGGCTGGAAAAGGCAGTGGCTTTCTAGGTGGCACACAGTCTGTGAGAGGCTCAGCCTGGTTCTCTTATCTCCCCAGCTCCAAGTTTAGAGCTCAATCCACAAAAGCACCAGACAATAGGAGACTTAAATGGATTGATGTGGTTGATTCTCCCAGATCTTAACCTTTCTAAGACTCTTAATGACAGGGGCAAGATGAGGTGGGGGCTTCTTCAAAAGAGCAGGGAATCGGCTCAGTGTGGTGGCTCATGGCTGTAGTACCAGCACTTTGGGAGGCCAAAGCGAGTAGATCACCTGAGTTCAGGAGTTCGAGACCAGGCTGGTCAGCATGGCGAAACCCCGTCTCTACTAAAAATACAAAAATTAGCTGGGCGTGGTGGCAGATGCATGTAATCCCAGCTACTCAGGAGGCTGAGGCACAAGAATTGCTTGAACCCGGGAGGCGGAGGTTGCAGTGAGTTGAGATCGCACCACTGCGCTCCAGCCTGGGCAATAGAGTGAGACTCCATCTCAAAAAAAAAAAAAAAGAAAAAAGAAAGAAAGAAAAGAAAAGAAAAAGAGCAGGGAATCACCTGGGGTGACTCACAACAGGTAGAGTGGGTGGGCATTGGTCCATTCAAGAACCCGGGACAAAAGCTTCAAGCAGACCTTAGGTGGAACCACAGAGCCAAGCCTGGATTTTCAAAATGACATGTTGGAAAATTCCATAAACCTCATTTGAGTCATTTAAGTCATATTAAAGGAAATCAAAAGCACAGAAAAACAGGGGCCCAGAATCCAACCACCCAGCCCACCGAGCTTCATTTTTTTTCTTTTTTGGAGATGGAGTCTCGCTCTGTCTCCCAGGCTGCAGTGCAGCCTCCGCTCACTGCAACCTCCGCCTTCAGGGTTCAAGTGATTCTCCTGCCTCAGCCTCCCAAATGGCTGGGATTACAGGTGTGAGCCACCTCGCCCAGCCCAGCAGGCTTCATTTGTCTGCATTTCCCTCTAGCTCTGGCTTGCTTGCATGGAGGCTTTCTGCAGCCGCAATCTTAGTGTCCATGCAATTGTGCTTTTAGTGTTTTCACTTAAGCATGATTTTTTTAAAAAGCAAGTATGTGGATAAGCTATTAGGAGACATTCTTTTTCTACTTTTTAAATCAGAATACTTAGTAGATCATCATAGGCCAAAGTTCCCACTGCCACAATTAGAAAAAGCTGAATAAATAGCAAAAAACATACTTTGAAAGACATCAAAGAGCTGTGGAGGCAACGCAGCTTAGATTAGATAAGACTCTAGTGCTGGGAGGCCCTGAGGTGAGTGGACGGTCTCCAGCTGTTTTGTTTTGTTTTGTTTATTTTATTTTTTTCCTGAGGGCTAAGGATTGGGCTTCTTAAGGCAGAAAGCCTTTGCAGGGTGGGGGAAGCAGCAGATATTTGAGTGGTCACATGGGACAGTGTGCTAAGGAGACTTGTGAGAATCTGGCCTGTTCTCCCTGGAGGTACATTTGCTGGGTTCTGGTGCCGGAAGCTGGGGAGTGGGGAGGAAACTTTTTCTAAAGGGCAGAATTGTGCTTAGGGAACAAAAGATCAGCCTGGGAGGAGACCTGTCTCAAACACACTGCCAATGTCTCCTCTCCAGACACTTGCCAGATTTTAAGGCTACTTGGAAGGAGTGGGGAGAGCTAGGCTGGAACCTCTGACGGACAGAGCTGCTGTCTTGTCATCTTTTAGGGCTGAGGAGACAAAGTCCCAGGGGTTCTCAATAAAGAGACTATGGGCCGGGCATGGTGGCTCAAGCCTGTAATCCCAGCACTTTGGGAGGCCGAGGCGAGCCGATCACCTGAGGTCAGGAGTTCGAGGCCAGCCTGGCCAACATGGTGAAACCCCGATTCTACTAAAAATACAAAAATTAGCTGGGCATGGTGGTGTGCAACTGTAATCCCAGTTGCTCAGGAGGCTGAGGCATGAGAATAGCTTAAACCTGAGAGGCGGAGGCTGCAGTGAGCCAAGATGGCGCCATTGCACTTCAGCCTGGGTAACAAGGTGAGATTCTATCTCAAAAAAAAAAAAAAGAGAGACTATGAAGGCATGGTCTGGAAACAAGGACACCCTGGATACAGGCTGAATATGATGAGAACTGCAGCCCTGCCCCTTTACTGCTCAGTTTCTGATTAGAATGAGGTGAAAAGCCCCTTCATACTTGTTATCCAATAGGGATAGTTCATATACAGCTTTTTTCACTTAAGCATGAATATTTTTAGGAGGTGAAGAGGACCCATCTCTGGAGCGAATGACATCACCTAGAGCCTTCTTCCTTCTTATATACAATGTTCAGCACCTCATTAAAATCACTAGACATGAAAAGAGTCAGATGCAGATATTAAAGTGAGTAGACAAGGACTCTGAAATACTAATGAGGCTGAGCATGATGACTGACGCCTCTAATCCCAGCGCTTACGGAGGCCAACGTGGGAAGATCACTTGAGCACAGGAGTTTGAGACTACTCTGGGCAAGACCCCATCTCCACAAAAATTTGTTTTAATTAGCTGGACATGGTGGGTTGTGCCTGTGGTGGCTGCTAGGGAGGCCGAGGTGGGAGAATCCCTTGAGCCCAGAAGTTTGAGGCTGCAGTGAGCCATGATCGTGTCACTGTACTCCAGTGTGGGGGACAGAGTGAGACACTGTCTCTACAAATAAATAAACAAAAAGTCAATAAAAGTAATAATGATTAATGTGTCAAAGAAAATAGAGGAAATGCAGATAAAATAATAAAAGTTATATTTTTCAATGAGAAATTGACATCTTTGAAGAAAAAGAACAAAATTAAAATTCTAGAACTAAACAATTAAGAACTTAAGGGGACCAGGCACAGTGGCTCACGCCTGTAATCCCAGAACTTTGGGAGGCTGAGACAGGCAAATCACCTGAGGTCGGGAGTTCAAGCCCAGCCTGACCAACATGGAAAAAACATGTCTCCACTAAAAACACAAAATTAGCCGGGCGTGGTGGCGCATGCCTGTAATCCCAGCTACTCAGGAGGCTGAGGCAGGAGAATCACTTGAACCCGGGAGGCGGACGTTGCGGTGAGCCAAGATCGCACCATTGCACTCCAGCCTGGGCAGCAAAGAGCGAAACTCCGTCTCAGAAAACAAAACAAAACAAAAACTTAAGGGAAGGGTTTAACAATAGGTTAGACACAGCAGAAGCCAAGAAAAGTAAACTCGAAGACAAGTTAATAGAAAATACGTAAATTGAAGCACAGAAAGAAGAATTGGAAAAACAAATCAGAGGATAAAAAGACCTATGGGACATAGTTAAAAGCTCTCACCTTGTATTAGTCTGTTCTCACAGTGCTGTAAAGAACTACCTGAGGCTGGGCGCGGTGGCTCATGCCTGTAATCCCAGCACTTTGGGAGGCTGAGGCGGGTGGATCAATTGAGGTCAGGAGTTTGAGACCAACCTGGCCAACACGGTGAAACCCCGTCTCTACAAAAAAATACAAAAATTAGCCAGGCATGGTGGCTAATTCCATGATGTAATTCCAGCTACTTGGGAGGCTGAGGCCCGAGAATCACTGGAACCCAGGAGGTGGAGGTTGCAGTGAGCCGAGATTGCGCCACTGCACTCCAGCCTGGACAAGAGTGAGACCCTGTCTCAAAAATAAATAAATAAATAAATAAAAATAAAAAAGTACTGCCTGAGACTGGGTATTTTATGAAGAAAGGAGGTTGAGTTGACTCACAGTTCCGCAGGCTTAACAGGAAGCATGACCGGAAGGCCTCAAGAAACTTACACTCATGGTGGAAGGAGAAGGGGAAGCTGGCACGTCTTGCCATGGCAGAGCAGGAGGTGTAGAGATGGGGGAAGTGCCACACTTTTTTTTTTTGAGACAGAGTCTCCCTTTGCCACCCAGGCTGGAGTGCAGTGGCACGATCTCAGCTCACTGCAGCCTCCGCCTCTCGGGTTCAAGCGATTCTCCTGCCTCAGCCTCCCAAGTAGCTGGGATTACAGGCACGTGCCACCTCGCTGGGCTACTTTTTGTATTTTTAGTAGAGACTAGGTTTCACCATGTTGGCTAGGCTGTGGTCTCGAACTCCCGACCTCAGGTGATCCACCCGCTGCCTCCCAAAGTGCTGGGATTACAGGTGTGAGCCACCGTGCCTGGCCAAGTGCCACACTTTTAAACCATCAGATCTTGTGAGAACTCACTCACTATCACGAGAACAGCAAGGGGGAAATCCACCTCTATAATCCAATCACCTTCCACCAGGCTCCTCCTTCAACATGTGGGGATTACAATTCCACATGAGATTTGGGTGGGGACACAGAGCCAAACCGTATCACCCCTTCAAGTAAGCATAGTCCCAGAATAAGAGGAGAGAGAGAAAGGAATGGGAGCAGAGAAAGGAGTAGAGAAAGGAACAGATTATGGCCAAGAATTTCCAGAAAATAATAAAAGATAGCAATCCACAGAATAAAGCAGCTCTACTTAGCCCCGGCAGGATAAACATACAGAAAACCACATTCTAGACACGGCACAGTCAAAGTGCTGGAAAGCAAGCACAAGGAAAAAGCAGCTGGGGATGGCGGTGGGCGGGGGAGGACAAAGCACCTTCAAAAGAACGTTGATGAATTGGGGTGGGCAGAGGGAGGGTTAGTGGGGAACGTAGGAGCATCCTTTGCTGATCACAGAGACACAAAGATGCGCCACACGCGGTCCTCTCCCAAAGGAGCTGACAGGCCAGGAGGGAAACAGGATGGCAATACCTTGGGCTTAGCTTGTGACAGGCAGACACGGGGAGGACCCGGAGCCCAGGAGAGGAGACAGGTAACCCAGACTGGGCCTCAAAGTAGTCTCCGCAGAGTGGGAGCGTCTCACCAGAGTTTCGAAGAAGAGGTAAGAATTACTTAGGGATGAAGAAGCTTATTCCAGACAGAAGCCACCAGCGGGTCCTGTCTGCACCAGCCCTCACTCACCCCACCCAGGTGTAGGCGCTACTATTCTAAAGGAGGGGTGTGAGCCGGGTGTGATAGCTCATGCCTTTAATCCCTGCACTTTGGGAGGCTGAGGTGGGCAGATTACTTAAGGTCAGGAATTCAAGACCAGCCTGGCCAACATGGTGAAAACCCATCTTTACTAAAAATACAAAAATTAGCCAGGCATGGGGGTGAGTGCATGTAATTCCAGCTACTCGGGAGGCTGAGGCAGGAGAATTGCTTGAACCCAGGAGGCAGAGGTTGCAGTGAGCCAAGATCGTGACATTGCACACCACCCTGGGTGACAGAGCAAGACTCCATCTCAAACAAAAAGAAATAAAAAAATAAAAATAAAGGACAGTGTGGAGCATGGCATGGCACAGCCCTACCCAGGAACACAGCAGTGCCAGCGCTCTCTTCTGCCCCTCTCAGAAACCTTTCCCTCCAGGCCAAGCAGCTTCTTGGATTTCAGAGCGACATCTCAGTTTGCAAGTCCACTTTGGAAGTGAAAAGCGGTACAACATCCTTTGCCCTGAGGCGTGGATCTTACTTCTGGGGACTGTTCATTTAACACACCTCTTAAAGGCAAATATTTTCAAATAACCTGTCTGGTTGGCAGCAATTAACCACCTCACACTGCTGGGCACTGAGCTAAAGGCTGAAAATTAAGGAACAAACAAGTCCAGGCCTGCCCTTGGGGAAGGAAGATTCTTAATGAGAAACATTTGAGGGCCAACCTTTGGGTACATTGCTTTTGAGCCAATGTGCTGTAATGTGATTTTTTTTTCTTCCCCTAATGGGGTTAGCTTTAGAAGTATGTTTGGCAAGCACTTTTAACAACCCGCACTGCATCTCAGCACATGTTCATTATTGGCATAAAAGAACATTGGAATTGAGACTATCCAAAATGCATGAAAAAATTTGGAGGTATGTATAATTTCGTAATGTTATGCCTAATCTCGAATGCCAGTTTTTCAGGTTTAAGTTTTGGCAAGTTAGAATCACAATGGGGACATAGGCCAATCAAACAAAAAACAAGCCCAAACTAAAAAAGAAAAGAAATGTGCATATGTTAAAGACTATCATTATCTTGCCGAGACTGAACTCTGAAATCAAAACTGAGACATTCCCCAGAGAATGTGTGTGCTTTTTATGGCAGGCTTTATTCGTGCCTAATCTCTTTTTGCACATGAAAATCACTTTAATAAAACTTCCCCACACATTCGCATTCTAGAAAGAGAGCATTTGTTGGTGATTCTGAGGTCTTATAACTTCATTTTGATGCCAGGGGATATTTGAAATATGTTTTTAAAACTTTAATGGAAAATGAAACAGATCATAAAGATAGGAGATCTACTTTAGAGGGTCAAATAAGAATTTGTTCATAGTTAAACAGAATTCATAATGCTTTAGAACTGAACCAAAAACAATTGTTTCTAAACGCTGAAGTCACCACCGAGACTCAAAACCTGGAGCTGGGCTGCCTGGATCCTTCTCTGCTGCAGCAATAGAGTATTTCAACTGCTTTTTAAAAACACCACACAGTAATGACTCACTGATCAAATGAGTTGGAACGAATCTGGAAAATGCCAGTTCCCCCTGAGCAATTGCCCTCCCCAACACCCCCGCAATACTGAAGCTTACCACTTCCAGTGACAAGCCTTTGTTTGTTCATTTTGTCAATTTTGAATGGAATGATTTCCAAAATATAGAAATATCCTTGCTGATACAGTTGGGATATTTGTCCCCACCCGTATCTCATGCTGAATTGTAATCCCCAACGTTGGAGGTGGGGCCTGGTGGGACGTATTTAGATCATGGCGGCCAATTTCTCATGAATGGCTTGGGCTACCCCCTTGCTGATAAGTGAGTTCTAACCCTGAGTTCATGCAAGATCTGGTCATTTAAAAGTGTGTGGCACCTCCCCCTCTTCTCTCTCTCTTTCTCTCTCACCTTTCTGCTTTTGCCATGTGATGTGCCTGCTCCCCTTCACCTTCTGCCATTATTTTAAGCTTTCTGAGCTTCCTGCATATGATGTACATTGGTTTGGTCCTGTAAGGTGGGACAGCTCGAAGTGGGGGCTTCCAGGTTAGAGGTAGACAAGAGACAAAAGGTTGCATTCTTTTGAGTCCTTGACCAGTCTTCCACTGAATACACAATTTAGTCCGGTTCAGTGAATCTGCATTTTTACATAAACGACAGGGAAGAGGAAGCAATCAGATAGGCATTTGTCTCAGGTGAGCCTCAGAGGGATGACTTTGAATAGAATGGGAGGCAGATTTGTCCTAAGCAGTTCCCAGCTTGACTTTTTCCTTTAGTTTAGTAATTTGGGGGTCCCAAGATTTTATTTTCCTTTCACACACAGAAATCCTTAATGTGATATGATCAAATCAAATCCAGAAATATACAAAAAGGACAATCCATCATGACCAAGTCAGACTGATCACAGAAATTCAAGGTTGGTTTAACACTCGAAAATCAATCAATGTAATTCACCACATTGCCATAAATCATGTAATCATTTCAATATATGTAGATGATATGGTTTGGCTCTATGTTCCCACTCAAATCTCATCTCCAATCGTAATCCCCACATGTTGAGGGAGGGACCTGTAATTCCCACATGTGGAGGGAGGAAGGTGAATGGATCATGGGGCCGGTTTCCCTCGTGCTGTTCTCATGATAATGAGGGAGTTTTCACGAGATCTGATGGTTTTATAAGTGTTTGGAAGCTCATCCTTCACCCTCCTCTCTCCTGATGCCTTGTGAAGAAAGTACTTGCTTCCCTGTCACCTTCCACCATAATGTTAAGTTTCCGGAGGCCTCCCCAGCCAGGCAGAACCGTGAGTCAATTAAACCTCTTTCCTTTATAATTTACCCACTCTCAGGTAAGTTCTTTATGGCAGTGGGAAAACAAACTAATACAGCAGAAAAAACGCTTGACAAAATTCAACAATCATTGATGCTTAAAAAGTCTCAGTAGGCCAGGTGCGGTGGCTCACGCCTGTAATCCCAGCACTTTGGGAGGCTGAGGCCAGTGGATCACCTGAGGTCAGGAGTTCAAAATCAGCCTGGAAAATGTGGTGAGACCCCATTTCTACCAAAAATACAGGCTGGCACGATGGCTCACTCCTGTAATCTCATCACTTTGGGAGGCCAAGGCGAGTGGATTGCCTGAGGTCAGAAATTCAAGACCAGCCTGGCTAACGTGGTGAAACCCCATCTCTACTAAAAATACAAAAATTAGCCGGGCATGCTGGCAGGCACCTGTAATCCCAGCTACTTGGGAGGCTGAGGCAGGAGAATCGCTTGAACCCGGGAGGCAGAGGTTGCAGTGAGCCAAGATCACGCCATTGCCCTTCAGCCTGGGTGACAAGATCGAGACTTAGTGTCAAAAAAAAAAAAAAAAAAAACCCAAAAATTAGCCGGGGTTAGTGGCGGGTGCCTGTCATCCCAGCTACTTGGGAGGTTGAGGCTGGAGAATCGCTTGAATCCAGGAGGCAGAGGTTGCAGTGAGCTAAGATTGCACTATTGTACACCAGCCTGAGCAACAAGAGCAAAACTCCGACTCAAAAAAAAAAAAGTCTCAATAAACTGGAATGAAAAGGAACTCTTGAACCTGGTCAAGGGGTCCACATAGACTGACAGTGAACATGCTCTAGGAATGTAGGAAACAGCTGAGTTGTCAGTTCTGTATTTTTAGTAGAGACAGGGTTTCACCATGTTGTCCAGGCTGGTCTTGAACTCTTGACCTCAGGTGATTAGCTCACCTCAGCCTCCCAGAATGCTGGGATTACAGGCATGAGCCACCATGCCTGGCCTCTTTTTCTTTTTAAATTATACAGATAAACTTTAAAATAGAGATGGGGTCTCACTATGTTGCCCAGGCTGGAGGCTTTTTTTTCTAATATGTGCATTTATTGCTATAAATTTCCCTCATGATATTGCTTTAGCTGTGTCTCACAAATTTTAATATGTTGTATTTTCATTTTTATTCAATTTAATGTGTTTTTCTTACTTCCCTTGAGACTTCCTGTTTGACCCATAGATTGTCTAGAAGTGTGTTGTTGAGTTTCTAAGTATGTGGCGCTTTTCCTGTTATCTTTTTGCTATTAATTTCTTGTTGGATTCTATGTGATTAGAGAGCATACCCTCATGATCTCAGTTCTTTAAAATTTGTTAAAGTTTGTTTTATGGTCCAAGATATGGTCTGTCTTGGTGTATGCTCCCCAGCACCAGTTGCTGAAAAGATACCTGAAATGTGAAAGCAGCTTTAGAACTGGGTAACAGGCAGAGATTGGAAGAGTTTGGATGGATCAGAAGAAGACAGGAAAATGTGGGAAAGTTTGGAACTCTCTAGAGACTTGTTGGAAAGCTTTGCCCCAAATGCTGACAGCGATATGGACAATAAAGTCCAGGCTGAGGTGGTCTCAGATAGAGATGAGGAACTTCTTGGGAACTGGAGCAAAGGTGACTCTTGTTATGTTTTAGCAAAGAGACTGACAGCATTTTGCCCCTGCCCTAGAGATTTGTGCAACTTTGAACTTGAGGGAGATGACTTAGGGTATCTAGCAGAAGAAATTTCTAAGCAGCAAAGCATTTAAGATGTAACTTGGGTGCTGTCAAAAGCATTTGATTTTAAAAGTGAAACAGAGCATAAAAGTTTAGAAAATGTGCAGCCTGACAATGCAATAGAAAAGAAAATCCTATTTTCTGAGAAATTCAAGCAGGCTGCAGACATTTGCATAAGTAACGAGGAGCCAATTGTTAATCTCCAAGACAATGGGGAAAATGTCTCCAGGGGATGTCAGAGACCTTTGCAGCAGCCCCTCCCACAACAGGCCTAGAGGCCTAGGAGGAAAAAGTGGTTTTGTGGGCCTGGCCCAGGGTCCCTGAGCTGTGTGCAGCCTAGGGACTTGGTGTCCTGTGTCCCAGCCACTCCAGCTGTAGCTGGGACCACAGGCTCATGCCACCATGCCTGGATAATTTTTGTATTTTTGTAGAGATAGGTTTTTGCCATGTTGCCCAGGCTGGTCTTGAACTCCTGGGCTCAAGAGATCCGCTCACCTTGGCCTCCCAAAGTGCTGGGATTACAGGTGTGAGCCACCACGCCCAGCCAGTTTTCTATTTTTTTTTTTTTTTTTTGAGACAGAGTTTCACTCTTGTTGCCCAAGCTGGAGTGCAATGACACAATCTCAGCTCACTACAACCTCCGCCTCCCAGGTTCAAGCAATTCTCCTGCCTCAGCCTCCCAAGTAGCTGGGATTACAGACACACATCACTACGCCTGGCTAAATTTTTGTATTTTTAGTAGAAACGGGGTTTCACCATGTTAGCCAGGCTGGTCTCAAACTCCTGACCTCAGGTGATCTGCTCACCTCGGCCTCCCAAAGTGCTGGGATTATCAGCATGAGCCACTGCGCCCAGCCCAGTTTTCTATTTTTTAAATTTGTTTTAAGCAAATTGCTTGCTGACACTTTTATCATGGCTGCTTTGAAATATTTGTCAAATAATCTTACATCTTTGTCATCTTGGGGTTGATATCTATTGCCTTTTTTCATTCAGTTTGAGATCTTTTTAGTTCTTGGTATAATGAGGGATTTTCAGTTGTAACCTGGATCTTCTTTTCTTTTTTTTTTTTTTTTTTTGAGACGGAGTCTAGCTCTGTTGCCCAGGCTGGAGTGCAGTGGTGCAATCTTGGCTCACTGCAAGCTCTGCCTCCTGGGTTCACACCATTCTCCTACCTCAGCCTCCTGAGTAGCTGAGACTATAGGTGCTCACCACCATGCCCAGCTAATTTCTTTTTGTATTTTTAGTAGAGACAGGGTTTCACTGTGTTAGCGATAACCTGGATATTCTTACATAACATACGAGATTCCAGGCCAGGTGTGGTGGCTCACACCTGTAATCCCAGCACTTTGGGTGGCTGAGGTGGGCGGATCTCCTGAGATCAGGAGTTTGAAACCAGCCTGGCCAACATGGTAAAACCCTGTCTCTACTAAAAATACAAAATTAGCTGGGCGTGGTGGCCCATACCTATAATCCCAGCTCCTCAGGAGGCTGAGGCAGGAGAATCGCTTGAATCGGGGAGGTGGAGGTTGCAATGAGCTGAGATCATGCTGTTGCACTCCAGGTTGGTCAACAAAGTGAGACTCTGTTTCAAAACAAAACAAAACAAACAAGATTCTGGATATTATTTAAACCTTCTGTTTCAGCTGACTTTCTCTGACACTGTTCAGGCAGGGGAACCAAGGGGCACTGCCTTATTACTGCCAGATGGCGGCAGAAATCCAAGTTTCTCACTTAGCCTTTGTTGACACCTGAATGTTGAGGGTGCTGCACTCCTCATTGCTGCTGGATCAGGGAGGGAGTTCAGGCTCCCTGCTAACCTCCACTGATACTTTCCTGGTGGGTGAAATGAAAATGCCTTATCACTTCTTCCCATCTGAAGCCTTGGGATGGTGCGAAGGAGTGGCCTCGTTACCGCTGGGCCATGGTAAAAAGTCCTGGCTCTCTGCTAGGCCTCCTAGGGTACCGCCCCATTGCAGATGAGGAGGGATGCCTTGCTAATGCCAGGTGGGGGTGGAAGCCCAGACTTTCTGTGTGTCCCCACTGACACCATGAGTGGGGGGAGCCTCATCACTAGCTGGCAGGGATGAAAGACCTGGCTCTCCACCTGACCTTCTCCAGTTCCAGCTCACTGAGGATGGTGGGGCACCTCATTACCACCTCTCATGGGTGTGGGTGGGGTGATGTTTTCTTTCTGTGGTGTTTAGTTAGAGCAGTTATTGTCTAAGTTTTCTGTCTTGCTAGACTGCCCGTCTGCTAGTCCTTTGGTGAGAGAGAACAGGCTTTTGGTGGGACTTGTTTTTGTCTGGGCCTCTTGGCATTTCTAGATGCCAGCTCCCCTAGCTCCAACTTTATAATATGTATACAAGGCAGAAGGAAGACCCAGAGAGCCCACCACCATGCTGGCTCCCTGGGTCCTGTGGTCCCTAGTCAATTTGCCTTCTTAGAATTTTCTTTTTTTTTTTTTTTTTTAGATGGAGTCTCCGTCTGTCACCCATGCTGGAGTGCAGTGGCATGATCTCAGCTCACTGCAACCTCCGCCTTCTGGGTTCAAGCAATTCTCTTGCTTCAGCCTCCTAAGGAGCTGAGATTACAGGCATGCGCTACCATGCCTGGATAATTTTTTGGTATTTTTAGTAAAGACAGGATTTCACCATGTTGGCCAGGTTGGTCTCGAACTCCTGACCTCAAATGATCCACCCACCTCGGCCTCCCAAAGTGCTGGGATTATAGGCATGAGCCACTTCACCCAGCCTTCTCTCAGAATATTCTTATGTTTGTTTCATATTTAATGTCTGGGGTTTGGGATCGTACCTAGCGGGAGAAATAGGGAAAAGTATATATTCTCTATCTTTCCAGAAACAGAAGTCTCTGTGCTATTTTTTTGCAACTTCCTCTGAATGCATAATTCTTCTCTGTCACCCAGGCTGGAGTACAGTGGTGCGATCTCGGCTCATCGCAGCTTCCATCTCCCAGGTTCAAGTGATTCGCGTGCTTCAGCCTCCTGAGTAGCTGGGATTACAGGTGTGCATTGCCACACCCAGCTAATTTTTCTATTTTTGGTAGAGACTGAGTTTCACCGTGTTGGACAGGCTGGTCTCTCTCGAACTCCTGACCTCATGTAACCCATCCTCCTTGGCCTCCCAAAGTGTTGGGATTACAGGCATGAGCCACTGCACCCAGCCAGAAAGATATTTATTCTAAGAGAAGAAAGCTATCTATTGATTCAAGCCAGTGTGCGATGAATGCCAAGGGGTGGAGGAGTCCCAGGATAGCAGCTCAGAGGCAGAGCAAGCATGGGGTGCATGTCACCAGGAGTGGGTTTATCAAGGCAGTGGGACCAGGACCCATGCTCAAGGAGGTGGGGCCAGGCAGGCAGCTTGGGACAGATGTGGAGGGGGTGTCCCTGAGGATTATGAAGCACTTTTCAAATAAAAGGCGTCATGACTGCTAACCCCCTTGGGGTCCTCGAATGCCTGACTTTGATTCTGAGGCACCATAAGCCCGGGAAGCACACAGCTGTAGAATGTTAGAGCCAGAAGGGTCCACGGGGACCATGGGCCCAGGCCTCCTCTACTCAGGAAGCGAGGCCGCAGCCACACCGCTGAAGGGAGGAGGGATGGAAGCTGGGCCCGGGGAAGGCCGCCTGGCTGCGCAGGAGGCTGGACTGAAGGAGAGGCCCGCAGTGGGGGCCCAGCTGGCCAGCTGGACTCCAGGCTGGAGGAGATGGGAGCATCTGGAAAACATCATTCACTTCGACCAATCAGTGTTTAAAAGCCAAAGAAAGACACAGTGAGCACAGGCTGGGTTGGGTCTTTTTCTTTTTGTCTTTTTTTTTTTTTAATCTTCCAAGTAGAACAGCCTGTCTGAGTGTTTCACTTTAGCTCAGAACCATTTGCTGGGCAGGGTGTACGCCTCTTATGATCAAAGTCTATGTCTACCCATCTTTAACTCTCAGAAGGGAGGCTGATTTTATTAAAGTAGAAATTCATACCTGATTAAGGAAAACTGTAAATGAATTTTTTGTTTTTTAGATGGAGTTTCACTCTTGTTGCTCAGGCTGGAGTGCAGTGGCGTGATCTCGGCTCACTGCAACCTCCGCCTCCTGGGTTCAAGCAATTCTCCTGCCTCAGCTTCCAGAGTAGCTAGGATTACAGGCGCCCGCCACCATGCCTGGCTAATTTTTTGTATTTTTAGTAGAGACAGGATTTCACCATCTTGGCCAGGCTGGTCTTGAACTCCTGACCTCAGGTGATCTACCCGCCTCGGCCTCCCAAAGTGCTGGGATTATAAGGCGTGAGCCACCACACCTGGCCTATGGATACTTTTATATTTCAATTTTTATTCCTTTCCTGAGCCAAGCCCCTGGGGTGGGTGCTGGGGACTTGGATAAAACCAAGTTCCTGTCTCCAGATGCCCGCCATCTTGGGGAAGACATGAAATACAATGAGGGCTGGGGGAAAGAGGCCTGCCCCAACAAAACCAATTCAGCATGGCCACACTTCCTCTTCCTTGAAGCAGTCCCTTCCGTGGGTCCCTCCTGTGACTCCACTGTCCCCTGGGTCTCCTGTGTCCCATCAGTCACAGCTGCCATCCCCCTTTTCCCTGTGGGTTTCCTGTGTGTTTAGTCCTGGCTCAACTCTGTGGCTCTAGGCACCATCATTTTCCCAGCCCCAGCCCTGCCCTCCCTCTGAACCTAGACACATACCTCCAACGCCACCTCTTGGACATCTCAGAGGTTCTCAGAACTTGGCCTGTTCAGAACTGCACACATGCTGTTCCAGGCGGAATCATGTCCCCGAGAAATCCACATGTTGAAGTCTGTCATCACCAGAACCTCAGAATGTGGCCGCACATGGAGACAGGGTGTTCAATGGTGTCATTAGGGTAAAATGAGTCTATTAGGGTGAGTTCTTATAAGAATGTGACTGGTTGTCTTCCCATTTAACAGATGAGGGCTGAAGTTGCCTTATTCTTTTTTTTTTTTTTTTTTTTGGAGATGGAGTCTTGCCCTGTCATCCAGGCTAGAGTGTAATGGTGCAATCTCGGCTCACCGCAACCCCCACCTCCTGGGTTCAAACAATTCTCCTGCCTCAGCCTCCCGAGTAGCTGAGATTACAGGCACCCACCACCAGGCCCAGCTAATTTTTGTATGTTTAGTAGAGACAGGGTTTGACCATGTTGGCCAGGCTGGTCTCAAACTCCTGACCTCGTGATCTGCCCGCCACGGCCTCCCAAAGTACTGGGATTACAGGCGTGAGCCACCGCGCCCAGCCCACCTTATTATTCTTTTAAGCAGAGATTAGGACACAGACACACACAGAGGGATGCCCACGTGAAGACATAGGAGGAGGAGGCATCTACAGGGCAAGGCAGGGGACCTCTGAAGAAACCAGCACTGCCGACACCTTTGTCTCAGACTTCCAGCCTCCAGAACTATGAGGCAAGAAGCCCAGGATCTAAGCTGGGTGCGGTGGCTCACACCTGTAATTCCAAGACTTTGGGAGGCCAAGGCGGGTGGATCACCTGAGGTCAGGAGTTCGACACCTGGCCAACATGGTGAAATGTCATCTCTACTAAAAATACAATAATTAGCTGGTGTGATGGTGCATGCCCGTAGTCCCAGCTACTCAGGAGGCTGAGGCAGGAGAATCACTTGAACCCAGAAGGTGGAGGTTGCAGTGAGCTGAGATCGCACCACTGCATTCCAGCCTGGGCGATAAAAGCAAAACTCAGTCTCCAAAAAAAAAAAGAAGTCTGGGGTCTAAGCCGCCGGTCTGTGGGGCTTTGTCATGGCAGCCCTAGGACGCTGATTACATTTCCACCCCAACCCTGGCTTGCCTCCTGCGTTTCCTGCCTCTGTGAAAGAGACTCCCACCCAGCCAGCTGCCCAAGTCAGAAAGAGGCTTGAGATTCGCGCTGCCTCCTCCCCTCTCACCACCACCATCCGTGTTCCTCAGGACCTGTCATCGCAGTGCACACAGCCAGGTAGGGCACCAATGGGCCATCATTTCATGGCGACAGGGGGCCCGCGTGTGGGTGCCGCCCAGACATTACTACAAAGCCCCAATAGTGCGGGGCTGTAGGATGAGGAAAATGCCCCAGGAATTTGGGCATGAGGCCTGGCCAACACGGCTTACTCCAGGCCCTTTTATAGCCATGCAAAACCATTATGCTGCAATTTCCGAGTGAGGTATCTAGCGGTGCAAGAGGTCTGTACTGAGGGCTTCTCTTAATTCGGAAAGCCCTTACCCTGGACGATCTGAATACTGTCACCATGAATTTGAGTTCATCTCCCTTGAGGAGCTGAGAGTCCGAGGACCCATGTTCACCACACATGCCTAGCCCAGTGTTTCCCAGCATGCTTTGCTGAGAACACGGCCTTGGGTTCACTGAAATGAGTAGCAATCTCCATAAGATTTCTACGTCTGCTTGCTTTCTCCCCAGGCCTCTGTGAGACTGTTTCACAGATGCTCAAGACATCAGCAAACCAGTGCCACCAAACAAGTATGAGAAAAGAACAGGCTAGATTATGTTATCCAGAACTTCGCAACCATCAGATCTAGACAGAAGGTATTTTGGTTTCAGCAAATATTAAGTGTGGTTTGGATCATCCCTGAGGAGCCTAACATGGGTGGCATGGAGATTGGGTGGGGGCAGGCTCATTGAACAAGGCTGGCCTGGGCTGGGGGTTGGCAGAAGGGCAGGGCCCTTCCCAAGCACTAAGCAGTTAGCCTGGGCCAGCCTGCAGGATGCCTAGGGTACAAGACCCCTACAGTGGCCTGGCGCCTGTCCTCCCAGGACCCACTGTCGACTGCAGGAGGTGCACAGTGAACACAGAAAAGCTGTAAGGTGTCCTGTGACAGATGTATGTGGTGGACACAGCAGGACCCAGAGGAAGGAAGAAAGAAGCTGCTCTTGAAAAGACCCTCAAACCACGATGCTCAAGGAAGTGTTGAGAGATGAAGAAGAGGTGTTTGCCAGGCAGACCAGGTGGGGAAGGATAATCTGAGGAGGATAGAGAGCCAGTGCAAAGGCTCAGAGCACTTTTGGAGTGCTGCCAGAGCAGGGTGGGTGTGGGGCCCTGGAGGGGGTGAGGCAGGAACCTGACCGAGGGGGCTTTGGAGGCCATGTCCATCTTCTGTGATGTTACAGTGAGGGCTGCCCAGAAGGATTCAGGAGAGTCACGTGGTAGAGTTTGTCCTATAAAATAACCCTGGGGCCAGGTGTGGTGGCTCATGCCTGTAATCCCAGCACTTTGAGAGGCTGAAGTGAGAGAATCACTGGAGCCCAGGAGTTCAAAACCAGCCTGGGCTGGTGGCTGGTAGTGAGACACCACCTCTACAAAAAATACAAAAATTAGCTGGGTATGATGGTGTATGCCTGTGGTCCGAGCTACTCAGGAGGCTGAAGTGGGAAGACTGCTTGAACCTGCAGGAGGCTGCAGTGGCTGTGATCGCACCACTGCACTCCAGCCTGTGTGACTGGGACGGAGTGAGGTCCTGTCTGAAAAAAAAAAACCCCAAAAAACAAAAAAAGCCTTGGCCCATGGTTCCTGTATTCTCAAATGACAACCTCAGCTTCCTCATCTGTTTGTTTGTTTGTTTAGTTGGTTGTTTTTTGAGATAGAGTCTTGCTCTGTTGCCCAGGCTGGAGTGTAGTAGTGTGATCTTGACTTACCACAACCTCTGCCTCCTGGGTTCAAGCGATTCTCCTGCCCTAGCCTCCTGAGTAGTTAGGATTACAGGTGCACACCACCACGCCTAGCTAATTTTTTTTGTATTTATTTTTTTAGTAGAGGCAAGGTTTTGCCATGTTGGTCAGGCTGGTCTCAAACTCCTAACCTCAAGTAATCCACCCGCCTCAGCCTCCCAAAGTGCTGGGATTATAGGTATGAGCCGCCGCGCCCGACCGGCCTCCTCATCCGTTAAATGGCAATAGCGATAGAACCTACCTCATATGACTGTTGTGCAGATTAAATGAGTTCATATAACTATAAGTGTCTAGAATGGTGTCTGCATGCAGTTCCCTCAATATGATCCATATGACCCATTTGCTTGTGACCCTGTGGTTGTCAGTTGTTGGGATAAAGGCTGTGCCCCGGATGTCACCCACTGGAAGCTGGCCAAGCCGTGTGTCTGGACAAGGGACCACACCCACCCAGAGAGCCCTGCATGGGGGCAGGGGTGGTTTTTCCTAATTCATACCTAAAATATCTAAAATGCTGGGACCTCTGGGAGCAATAAAGAGGGCCTCACTTGTCACCTTCATCGTGGGGAGAGGTCTGGAAGTTAAAAGCTGACTTCTCGGGTAGTGCTGATGGACGGTGGTGTATTCAGAGGGAGGTCCGCCCCCCTCGAGTCCCTAGGCCAGGGCCCTTTTGATGGAACATGCTTCAGGCAGGATCAATTAGTCAGACACTGGTGGAATTCTAAGTCAAAATAAAATCTGCCGAACCTCAGAAGTGGATGTCCCAAATGTGTCTCACTTCCAGCTCTGACCTGAGCGCCACACCGAGGGTGGCTGTTTAGCATCATGTTGGACACAGATGAGAGTCAAGCAAATCTGGATTCTGATCTCCATCTCCCCGAGCCCTTGTGGCTGTGGAATTGAAGTGGCATGACCTCCCTAGGGCACAGCGTTCTCTCTGTAACGTGGTATGAGGATCACAGTTCCCACAACGTAGCGGAAAAGAGCCTGAACTCGGCGAATGTGTGTAGGGCAACCAGCAGTGCCTGGCACAGAGCAGGTGCCCATAAATACCAGCGACCAGCTCTCCGAGGTGGGGGAAACATACACACATATTTTCCACTGACACCTAAATTAGGCTAGACGGCCATGATCTGGCCAGAGATTTATTTTAATTAGCAAGTGGCAGGAAAACTTGATTCATGGATGTGAGTGTTTGATGATTTCTCCAGGTGGTAGGAAAAAAATGTTAAATGACAAAAACAAACTGAGAAACATTCTTGAGGGGGAGCAAAAAGAGAGAGAGGCCTGTTAATAGCACTGCCTAAATATAGCAAAGTGTATTTCTGTAGATGGCAAAAATGGTACCCAAGCCCTGGAAGAAAATACTGCTTCTTCCCAAATTTCCACCTAGCTGTTTCTTGAATCCAGGTGGCCAGCAACAGCTGGAAGCATTGGCTGGAGGAGTGTCAGCCCTGTAAACCTGTTGCTGGACTTAGCCTGGTGCAGAAGGACAAGGGTTAATAATATCCCAACCCTTCCCGGCCGCACGATCTTGCTGTTTCTCACCTCCACTTTTTTAGCCTGCATTTTAAAAAGGAAACACGGCTCCAAAAAGGGCGCTCAGAGGCTGAATTTGGTCAAAGAGCTTTGCAAACAAACTCCAGGTCCTGAGCCCCACAAACCTCTAATTGGGAACAGGTTAGTAGAGACGCCAGTAGGGAGTCAACCATGTGGTCTCTGACACCCTCCCCACCAAGTTCTTTCTTTCTGATTTCAAGCTAAACCATAACAAACACCATGCAGAACCAATTACACGCACCCAGGGCCCAGGAGGCAGTGACTGCAGTCAGAATGGCTGGAAGTGGCCCCTTTAGGATGGGCTCCTCTGCGGGGAGGTGGGGACAGAGTACTCCACTGTTACTTCTGTGACCCTCCTGTACCCAAAGCCCATGCCTGCCTTCCCAAAAGAAAACCACACATTGATTTATGATGGATTCACCAAAACGTTTGACCATTCTGTGGGTGTTCAGTGAATCTTTTTGACCACAGAGCTGACTGCTCGTAGGACCAGCCATTTGGAAAGGACAGATGGATCCATTTATATCAACTGGATTGAGGGGTAAGGACTTCCCCTCCCAGATATCAATTTACAGCTGCCCAAAAGCCTTTAGTGTTGGCATCCAAAAGAGTTGCTGGTTCCGGGGAAGGCAGGGTCCTGCAGCGGTGGGGGCTGTTGACTGTCTTATTAGGGAAGGCACCCATCACTCTTTCCGCAGACATATGCTGAGTACTGACTGTTCTGAGTTTGTCCCACATTCTGTGCAAGACAGTTCTTGGTTTTTGTTGTTGTTGTTGTTGTTTGTTTTTTTGAGACAGAGTCTTGCTCCATCACCCAGGCTAGGACTGGAGTGCAGTGGCGTGGTCTCAGCTCACTGCAACCTCCACCTCCCAGTTTCAGATGATTCTCCTGCCTCAGCCTCCTGAGTAGCTGGGATTACAGGCATGGCGTGCGCCGCCATACACAGCTAATTTTTGTATTTTTGGTAGAGACGGGGTTTCATCATGTTGGCCAGGCTGGTCTTGAACTCCTGACCTCAAGTGATCTACCCACCTTCCTTGGCCTCCCAAAGTGCTGGGATGACAGGTGTGAGCCACCTCATCCGGCCTCAATACAGTTCTTTAGACTCTGCGCCCACTGATCATAGGCTTGGAGGGTGGCTGGCTCAGGTCTGTGCTCTAGCAGGAAGAAGGGGGTGAAAGAGAATGTGCCACAGGAAGGAGCTTTGCTGGATCTCGGGGCCAGGGCAGCCCAGCACCATGCATCACAGTGGGCTTTCTGGAGTGAAACCAGCTGCGTCCAGACCCTCACTGACTGGGTGACTTTCCACAGGTGGCTTAGCCCACGGCAGCCTCAATTTCTCATCTGCAAATGGGAGTAATCAGAGCATGGAGCTCACAGATTGCTGTCGGCGTGACATGAAGTCATCCAAACAAAATGCTGAGAACATGATAGGGGCCCAGCAGGCATTAGCCATGATTACTGTTGTGCTAGAGATGTCCCCATCATTGACAAAACCACATTGAGCTCTTGTTAGCTTTGCCCTTTGGGTGTCTCAGGGCAGACTGGGAGGGGAGTTATGTTAGAGAAATGGGGACTGTTCATTCACCGAGCAAATATTTATTTCCTTGAGGCCCTCTAAAAAGCAAAATGAATCAAATGCACATAAAATCTGTTATTAATCAGAAACTCTCAGGAAGAAATCAAATGCACATAAAATCTGTTATTAATCAGAAACTGCAACAGGAAGGCCTCCCAACACTGTGGAGATGCTGGCGCAAGCCTAAGAAGCAGTTCTAGCTGAGGGATGGTGGGGCCCAGGGTGGTCTCTGTCCTTCAGCCTGATTCCCAAGTGCAAAGCCCAAGCCACAAGCGAAGATTTGGAACGGGGTATAGGTGAGCTTGTGGCCTTCAGCTGGATTGCTCGAAAGCCCAGCACCACCCATTCCGTGTCCTGCTAATGCTCTGCCATCACCCCCAGCCCACGGGCATGGATCCAGCTCTTGGCCTGCCTTCCAGGGTGCTTCTCAAGCTGGCTCTGCCCCTGTCTGGCCCCTCCCCTTTCAGTCATTCTCAACGACCCATCCTCAGAGCCCCTCACTGCAGGGACTGCCTCTGGGTCATCTCTATGTCCTGGGCCCTGCCCAGCACAGGTACCAGATCCTGCCACCAGACCATCAGTTCCATTGTTCAGGACATAGTGGACAGAAGGAAGGGGGACCGTCTGCACCCTGAGTGTCCTGGTCTCAGAGCAGTTCCTGGAAGTTCCCTACCGCCTTTTCCTAAATCCTAGATCTGAGTTTCTGTGGATGTCATTTATGTTTTCATGTGAAGGTGGAGTTCAAGTAGAGAAAACTGATGCATTCAGGTTCCAATTTAGTTCTCAAGAAGAGCCATGGCCAAGTGGGAGCTGGGTTTTTCCAAAGATTACTTTGGCTGGAGGTGAGATTGGAGGAGTGGGAGGCCGACCGCTGGGGGCTGGCAAGAGGAGGCTGAAGCAATGGCCCGAGCTCTGCAGGAGGACCCCAAACCAGGACCGGTGCCAAGGGGGAGCTAAGTGAGAGAGAGAAGGGCCAGGACTTGACTGATGTGGGGGCAGCACGGCGGGGAGGATCAGGAATGGTTCCCAGGTTTCTCTCCCAGGGCCAGGTGGTGTCTTTCATCAATGTGGAGTCTGCAGGTTTGGGGAAAATGATGAGTTCATTTTGGACGTGCCTGTGGGACAGCCAGGTGAAGCTTTCTAGCAGCAGAAAAAGAAGGAACTGGCCGGGCACAGTGGCTCATGTCTGTAATCGCAGCACTTTGGGAGGCCGAGGTGAGTGGATCACCTGAGGACAGGAGTTCCAGACCAGCCTGACCAATATGGTGAAACCGCATCTCTATTTAAAAAATACAAAAAATAGCCAGGCGTGGTGGCATGCACCTGTAGTCCCAGCTACTCAGGAGGCTGAGACAGGAGAATTGCTTGAACCTGGGAGGCGGAGGCTGTAGTGAGCCGAGATCGCGCCACTGCACTCAGCCTGGGCAACAGAGTGAGACTCCGTCTAGAAAAAATAAGAAAGAATTTAGAGGGGAGACGGGAACTGGAGGTTTAATTTGAGCTATAGGATATTTACTACTGACCAGTGGACTACTTTCACCCAGGGTGCTCCATCCCAGGCTTCCTGATGCCTGGAGAGAGCAGGCAGGAGCCTTGAGTGTTGCAACATCCTGAGTGATTTATAGGGAAAATGTCCCTTGTGTTTGTTTCTCAGCACTGCCTTCCAAGAGGGAATCTAAAACCCCACATTCTGATCCTAAGTGTAATTTCCAGTCATTTCCACCGACAACATTTGGTTCTTATTATCAAAAGATACTCACACAGATGTAGCATTAAAATCTTGGCTTCCACGGATCAAGAAAACAAGATAATCCGAAGTATTGCAGCAGCCCTCAGACATTTACAATTCCAAGAAATGGTTGTTGGAGAACTCTTCTAGAATATCCATTTCCCAATGTGTTTCTGGGTGGAAGAAAGCCAGCCACTTGGTCAATTTCAGGGTGTTCATCTGAACTTTCAACAAGGAAGGCTGAACAGCCTTAAAGGGTGAACCCCTTAGGGATGAGGACCTGGGCTCATTTCCTGGGGCTTCCCCAGACCCCTTACCTCAGGGCACACAGACGGTGCTCAGTGCGGGTTCGTTGGCTGTGAAAAGAAACAGGTGAATGCCAAAAGCCAGCACATGCAAGGTCTTCCCATTTGACATTTCTTTCTGCAGGTTCCAAGGGCTGGTGATGGGAGAGGTGTGGCTTCTCTGACACAGAAATGGAAAAATATACGAATCTCATGTTTGGAACTTTAATGGAGAACTTTTATCCTTCTCCCTGTTAAATTCTGTTTTAGTGATTCTGGATCCTTCCAAATAACATCCCCAGCATGGCATTCTCCACTCACAGGCCTTACATATTCCCATAATTTATTTATTCATCCTATGCACCAAGTACTTTAATGAAGTATCTCATTTAATTCTCGGAATAATACTGGGACAACTATGTGCGGATCATCCTCATTTTCCAGATGTGGAAACACAGACTTAGGAAACGTAGGTCATTTTTCCAAGAGAACTCGGCCAGTGAGAGGCAAAGCTGGTATTTGAGCCCAGGGAAGGTGACCCACGCCCCATGACGCACTGTTCCTGAGTCCCTGTGAGCACCAGCAGTGCCCAGGCTGGGTGGAAGGGGCCTTCTTGTACATTCGCCTACTTCCTCCTCTTGGGGATCCTGAGAGGTAGGTTGATGTTATGATCCCCATTTTACAGCTGGGGAAACAGACTCACAGAGGTAAAGCGACTTGTCTGAAGTCACACGAAGCAGAGGGGTCAGAACCCGGGTCTGAGGGACACCAACAGGGTCCTTTGTCTCCTCCAGAGCCCCAGGACTTCACCCCTCCTCTGCAGCCTCCGCCTCCACCATTGCTCAGGATGAAACAGGCTCCTTCAGAGCCCACCGGGGCACGGAGGCTGAGAGGTAATGGCTTAGCCCGAGAAACCCCCAAGAGGGCCGGCACGGTGGCTCACGCCTGTAATCCCAGCATTCTAGGAGACTGATGCAGACAGATCTCTTGAGCCCAGGAGTTCAAGACCAACCTGGGCAATATGGTGAGACCCGGTCTCTACAAAAATACAAAAATTAGCCAAGTGTGGTGGTGCGCAACTGTAGACCCAGCTACTTGGGAGGCTGAGGTGGGAGGATTGCTGGAGCCCAGGAGGTGGAGACTGCTGTGAGGCAAGATCAAGATTGCACCACTGCACTCTAGCCTGGGTGGCAGAGAGAGACTCTGCATCAAAAATAAATAAATAGGGCCAGGTGCAGCAGGTCACACGCGTGTCATCCCAGCACTTTGGAAGGCCAAGGCAGGAGGATCACTTGAGGTCAGGAGTTCAAGACTAGCCTGGCCAACATGGTGAAACCCCATCTCTACTAAATTACAAAAGTTAGCCAGGCGTGGTGGCACATGCATGTGGTCCCAGCTACTCAGGAGGCTGAGGCAAGAGAATTGCTTGAACCTGAAAGGCAGAGGTTGCAGTGAGTCAAGATTACACCACTGTACTCCAGCCTGGGCAACAGAGTGAGACTCTGTCTTAGAAAAAAATAATAAATAAATACATACATAAATAATAAATACATACAAAATAATAAATAAATACATACATACATACGTATATAAATAGGCTGGGTGCGGTGGCTCACACCTGTAATCCCAACACTTTGGGAGGACAAGGCGGGTGGATCACTTGAGGCCAGGATTTCGAGACTAGCCTGGCCAACGTGGCAAAACCATATCTCTACTAAAAATACAAAAATTACCAGGCATGGTGGTGCCCATAATCCCAGCTACTCGAGAGGCTGAGGCACAAGAATCACTTGAACCTGGGAGTTAGCCGAGATCATGCCACTGCACTCCCAACCTGGGAGACAGAGCAAGACTCTGTCTCAAAAAAAAAATAAGAGAGGCCGGGTGCGGTGGCTCACGCCTGTAATCCCAGCACTTTGGGAGGCCGAGGCGGGCCGATCACAAGGTCAGGAGATCGAGACCATCCTGGCTAATACAGTGAAACCCCGTCTCCACTAAAAAATACAAAAAAAAATCAGCTGGGCATGGTGGTGGGTGCCTGTAGTCCCAGCTACTTGGGAGGCTGAGGCAGGAGAATGGCATGAACCTGGGAGGCAGAACTTGCAGTGAGCCGAGATCACACCACTGCACTCCAGCCTGGGTGACAAAGCGAGACTCCATCTCAAAAAAAAAAAAAATAATAAATAATAAACCCCCAGGAGGTTCCAGGGGCCTCAGTGCAATTGTGGCTGCACCAGGTGTGACTTGGGAACCCTGGCGAGGAGGCAAGAGAGCGTGGAGCCTGTGCAGCTAATTCCACAGGAAGGAAGACCACCCAGATCCAGAGGCCGAGGCCTTCCTCCTGACAGCTCCCCGGCCATTCATCTTGTGCACACGGCCACATGAAAGGAGTCGAGAGATCGAGTCCATTCTTTCCCTCCTCTGGTGCTTGCTTGCGAGGCAGGGTTGGGTCAAGTTTGGGGGAGCCTCTCTCTTCCTCCCTGCTTGGTGCCTCGGTGACCAGCCAGCTCCCTGCTCCACCCACCCAGCTGGCCCCAGGCCACCAGCCGGGCCTGGGACTCAACTTGCCAACTTGTAGCCTGAGGGAGGGCTGGGCTCTTCAAAAACATCCTCAAATCATCCAGGCCGCTGACAGCCACAGGGCAAGCGCCCAGAGCCCATTCTTTCTGTCTGGCCTCCATCTCATCCGGCGATCCCAGGATCCCAGGAGTAGCTGTTGATGGAGCCCTTCCCGTGGACTGGACCTTTGCACACACATTGCACCAAATTCTCACAGCAGCCGAGCCAGGTGAGCCGGGTGATCTCCAATTTACAGACGGAGGGCAGCAGTCTGAAGTGGGCTTTGTGGCCACGCAGCCTGGATTCCCATCCAGCTCAGGACCACATGGTCTTGAGCAAGTCTCTTCACCTGCCTGAGCCTCGTTTTATTCAACTCATCAGCAAAATGGGTGTAATTCAGGGATCCTTCTTTCTTTAATATTTGAAAAAAAATTTTTTTTTTTTTTTAGATGGAGTCTCACTCTGTCGCCCAGGTGGGAGGGCAGTAGGGCAATCTCGGCTCACTGCAACATCTGCCTCCTGGGTTCAAGCGATTCTCCTGCCTCAGCCTCCCGAGTGGCTGGGAGCACAGGCACATGCCACCACAGCCGGCTATATTTTGTATTTTTTAGTAGAGATGGGGTTTCACCATATTGGCCAGGCTGGTCTCAAACTCCTGACCTCAGGTGATCTGAGCACCTCGGCCTCCCAAAGTGCTGAGATTACAGGCGTGAGCCACTGCACCTGGCTAATTTTTCTATTTTAGTAGAGACAGGGTTTCACCATGTTGGCCAGGCTGGTCTTGTACTTCTGATCTTGTGATCTGCCCATCTCAGCCTCCCAAATTGCTGGGATTACAGGCATGAGCCACCATGCCTGGCTTGACAAAATTTTTTTTAAGTGTTGGAATTATAGGCATGAACCACCGCTCCCGGCCAATACAGGATTTCTTAAGCTGAGCACACAGATTCCCAAGAGATCCACGGAGAAGCCGGAGGAGAAGGGAGCCCATGAAATGGAATGGGGGAAACTTGCTGCTTCTTTTTTTTTTTTTTTTGAGACAGAGTCTTGCTCTGTCTCCCAGGCTGGAGTGCAGTGGCCTGATTTCGGCGTACTCCAACCTCCGCTTCCAGGGTTCAAGCGATTCTCCTGCCTCAGCCTCCCAAGTAGCTGGGACTACAGGCATCCGCCACCACGCCTGGCTAATTTTTGTGTGTGTGTATTTTTACCATATTGGCCGGGCTGGTCTCGAACTCCTGACCCTGTAATCCGTGTGAGCCACCGTGCCCGGCCGGTGGAAACTTGCTCCTTTATTCCAACCAGCCCGTCACCGAATGCAGTACTTCTTCCCATGATGAAGGTACAGAACATTCCAGGGGAAGATTAGCAGCACCTGTGACCATTTCCTCAATAAATAATGGCCACCTCTATTTCAAAATTAGGGTAGTTATTAGACTTATCACTGGCTCTTTTTTTTTTTTTTTTTTTTTTTTGAGACGGAGTCTCACTCTGTCGCCCAGGCTGGAGTGCAGTGGTATGATCTCGGTTCACTGCAACCTGTGACCCCCGGGTTCAAGAGATTCTCCTGCCTCAGCCTCCCAAGTAGCTGAGATTATAGGCGCGCACCACCACGTCTGGCTAATTTTTTTTTTCTTTTGTATTTTAGGAGAGACAGGGTTTCACCGTGTTGCCCAAGGGTGGTCTCTAACTCCTGACCTCAGGCAATCCACCTGCATTGGCCTCCCAAAGTACTAGGGTTACATGCGTGAGCCACTGCGCCTGGCCCTGGATCTTGTTTAATGCATCAATGTGTCAATACCCTTCCTAAAATATGTGTCCCAGAAGAAGAAACAAGGCCACAGGTGCAGTCTATTTCCACTCCTCACTTCTACCAGGTCTCTCTGTCCTTACAGCCCTGCCCCACCTGATTGGTTAAACCATCCGCTGCCTGGTGTCTCCTCCACTGGATGACCAGGACCGAAGGGGCTGGAGAAGGGTTAACTCCAATGTCCAGTGCCTGTCCCTGCTTGGTGAGCTCAGCCCAAGAGATCCTTTTGAAATAAGACATCCATTTTTGTAACCACAACTCTATTCAAATAATTGCCAAGTCCAAAAACCTTGGAATCATCCTGACCCATGTTCATACCCCATATCTGATCTGTCGGCAGCTTTCTTTGCTCCATCTTTACATTTGTGCAGTAGCGAATCACTTCTCACCACCTCTGCTGCCCATCTGGGTCTGAGCCACGGCTGTCTCCTACCTGGATAATTACCACGGCCCTGTCCTCTCTGGTCTCTCGGTTCCATGCTTGCCTTCTTACACTCTAGTCTCATCCCAGAAGCCAGACAGGTCATTCCAGCATGGAAGTCCAATCACTCTTTGCTCAAAATCCTCCAAAGGTATCAATCTTTTTTTTTTTTTTTTCTTTTTTGAAGCAGAGTCTCACTCTGTCACCTCGGCTGGAGTGCAGTGGCGCGTCTCGGCTCACTGCAACCTCTACCTCCCGGGTTCAAGCGATTCTCCTGCCTCAGCCTCCTGAGTAGCTGGGACTACAGGCACCTACCACCATGCCCGGCTAATTTTTGTATTTTTAGTAGAGATGGGGTTTTGCCATGTTGGCCAGGCTGGTCTCGAACTCCTGACCTCGTGATCTGTCTGCCTCAGCCTCCCAAAGTGCTGAGATTCCAGGCATGAGCAGCCGTGCATAGCCAGGACTTCTTCATTGCTGCAGAAGCCAAGGACCAGAACTTTGGGAATACTGTTGTGGGCTCTTGGTAAACACATATTTTACACGTTCATTTGTTTTTTTTGTTTGTTTGTTTTTTAAGACAGGTTCTCGCTCTGTCACCCAGGCTGGAGTGCAGTGGTGCCGTCACAGCTCATGGCAGCCTTGACTTCCAGAGCATGAGTTCTCTGCAGCAGAAGCCATGTCCTCTCACCTCTGAACCCAGGGAAGAGAGGGATGCAGCACTAATGCATTCCTTAGAAGTGCTGCACTACGAGCATGCGGTTGGGTGTGATTCAGACCATGTTGTTCCGGCCTCTTGACATGGCTTCTCCATCGTCGGGAGGTGGTGCCACTTACCTGGCATCCAGGCTTGGTTGATCATGCTCTCTGACAGCTTGGGCCATGATTTGGGTGCCACTGTGGGGTCACGCTGCCTGTGCCCCCTAGGGCTCACAGAGATACTAGCTTTTGAATTCCAGTGCCCTCTCCCAGACCTCTAACAGACCCCACGGAGCTGAGCCCCAGCTCTCTTCATTATCAGTCACGCGTTATAACTAGGACACGTACGTCTGTGTGCCTGGACTGTCATTGCCCCTAGGGTGAGATTTTCCCAGCAGCTCCTCCATCATCACACAAAGAGGTCTTTGGAGGATCCACATTCCTTGCTGTCTAGACCTGTCCTCAGTATGCCTGAACCCTGGGTGTTCAGGCTTAGGCTGTGAAACTCACGCCCACAGTTCACCAATTCATGCAAAAAATATGGCATGATCTCAGCTCACTGCAACCTCTATCTCCCAGGTTCAATCAATTCTCCTGGCTCATCCTCCCGAGTAGTTGGGATTACAGGTGCCAGCCACCATGCACAGCTAATTTTTTTTTCTTTTTTTGTATTTTTAGTACAGATGGGGTTTCACTCCTGGCCTCAGATGATCCATCCATCTCGGCCTCCCAAAGTGTTGGGATTACAGGTGTGAGCCACCGTGGCTGGCCAGATTTGTTTTATATTTTGAAGTCTTACCAACAGGATTTGCTCATGGATTGAGAGAGAGAGAGCCCAACGATGGATCCAAACTCTCTGGCCTGAGCAATTGGAAGCATTGTGGTTTCCATAGCCTAAGACAGGGAAGACTTTGGAGGGACAGGTGTGGGTAGAGGGAAACTAGTTCTGTTCAGATGCCTTCATGTTGACTGCCTGCTTGTTAGACATCCCAGTAAAGCTATCAAGTCGACATTTGGATACCGAGCCTGGAATTCACAGCAGAGGTCAAGCTAGAGAAATACACTGGAGGGTTGTCACCTGTCTTCCCCTCCTGGAGCTCTGCTGACTGTCTCCTTGGGGGCATTCTGTCAGAGGTAGCTGGGACTTTAGAACTGGGCGCAATTCCTGGCTCCATCTTGAACTGGCTCTGGGACCTTGGGAAAGTGAGTTCCCCTCTCTAGCCCTTAGTTCTTGTGAAAGGAAAATCGCGGGACTCCAAAATCACAAAGTCAAGGGGAAAAGTCAAGCTGGGAACTGCATCAGGCAAACTTGCCTCCCATTTTCTTCCTAGATAAGATAGCTACAAAGATAAACAAGCTGCATACCTCCCTCCCAATTTGCCCACAAGGAAATTCCTTGTGGGCCTCAGGATCTTTACCCTAAAACAGTTCTGTTGAATTTCACCCTGGCAATGTAAATTGATAGCTTATCTTCACAGATGTGGGACAAAGGACAGAACTCACCGTCAGCCCTCTGCCCACCTAAGACAAGTGCATATATGATTGCTTCCTCTGCCCTATCGTTTATGTGAAAATGCAAATTCACTGAGCCAGACTAGGGCACACAGGACTACTCTACCCTCCGCTCACATGGAAATTGTGTATTCAGTGAAAGGCTGATCAAAGACTCAAAAGGATGCAACCATTTATCTTTTATATGCCTATGACCTGGAAATCCCTGCTTCCAGTTGTCCTGCTTTTCCAAACTGAAGCAATGTACATCTTATACATATTGATTCATGCCTCATGTCTCCCAAAAATGTATAAAAGCAAGCTATACCACAACCTCCTTGGGCACATGTCAGCAGGACCTCCTGAGGCTGTGTCACAGACACGTCCTTAACCTTGGCAAAATAAACTTTCTTTCCTTTTTTTTTTTGGGAGACAGAGTTTTGCTCTTGTTGCCCAGGCTGGAGCTGGAGTGCAGTGGCATGATCTTGGCTCACTGCAACCTCTGCCTCCCAGGTTCAAGTGATTCTCCTGCCTCAGCCTCCCAAGTAGCTGGGACTACAGGCGCCTGCCACCATGCCCGGCTAATTTTGTCTTTTTAGTAGAGACGAGGTTTCACTATGTTGGCCAGGCTGTTCTTGAACTCCTAACCTCAGGTGATCTGCCTGCCTCAGCCTCCCAAAGTGCTGGGATTACAGGCATGAGCCACCAAGCCCAGGTACAAAATAAACTTTCTAAATGGATTGAGACTTGTCTTAGGTATTTTGTGTTCACGTTCCTCATCCTCATCGGGGATATGAAACTGGTAACACTTCTCGCAGCCTCTTGCAGGTTTTTTTTTTTTTTTTTTTTGAGACGGAGTTTCACTCTTGTTGCCCAGGCTGGAGTGCAAAGGTGCAATCTCAGTTTACCGCAACCTCCGCCTCCTGGGTTCAAGCAGTTCTCCTGCCTCAGCCTCCCGAGTAGCTGGAATTACAGGCATGCTCCACCCTACCCGGCTAATTTTGTATTTTTAGTAGAGATGGGGTTTCTCTATGTTGGTCAGGTTGGTCTCGAACTCCTGACCTCAGGTGATCTACCTGCCTCGGCTTCCCAAAAGTGCTGGGATTACAGGCGTGAGCCATCGCGCCTGGCCACCTCCTACAGATTTTAAGAGGATAAGCTCTGTGGCATCAGTACACGCGGGCTCAGCAAGCAGCAGCCATGTACACCATCAGCATATTTTGCTGGACATGTTTATTGGTGCTTCAAGCCCACCGCCCTTTTTGCCTCTGAATATACTCTGAGCCGACTCTCCCCACACAAGGATGGGGCCAGGGAGTGGGCCTTGACCTATGGACTGTCCATCTGAAAGGATGACCAGGTCCCATAGGCCCCCTGGTCACGAATTTGAGCTGGGAATGAGGAGGTGGGGCCAGTGGGGCTGGGAGGGGTGGCAGTGCTGGAGCTGAACGTCCGTTTTAGGGCCAGTTACCAGATGGGCAGCCAAGGACGCTGAGTGGCTTTGGGTGAGAGACTCTGTGGCTATGAGTCCTGTCCTCAGGCTCTGCCAGTTTCCAAGGGATATCCAGGTAACAAAGGCGCATTTGTCAGCTCCAGAGCCCCGGGGAAAACCTTCAGGGGCAATTAATTCACAGATCAGCCTGGTGTGGAGGAGATGGCCCTACCTACTTTTTCTTCAATAGGCTCTGGAATGTTCTGTCCCCAACAATTGTGGACAATGAGGCTGGAGTCTTTTCTGACACTGTTAGAACAAGTGTGTTTGGAGAGCTTTCTAGAACGTCTGGTGAAAAGAAAAGACCCACTGACTCGCAGACATTCCATCTGCCCTCGTTCCCATTCCCGTTTACTTCTGGGGGCCATGCTAGGGGTTGGCCCCAGGGACTTTCGATTCATCCTTCATTCGCTGGAAGAAGAAAGGAAGGCAGACCTTCCAGACTCAGTAGATGAAACTGACTTTGCCAGGTCTGGGCAGAGGGCAAGTGAGGTTCGAAGATGGGGGAGCATGAATCTGGGGGTGGGCTGGATGAGGTGGTGGGTGGGGGAGGATCAAGGCCTTTACTTGGTCGGGGCAAGCACAGAGGAAGCCCCACCTGGCAACTACCTACTCTGTGTCACTCACAGCCTCGTTCTCACTCGGCTTCCTCCAGCTTCTTTTCACCACTCTCTTAACATCACGTGGGCACAATCCATATGGTTGAAAAGATGCCTCTTGCTGGGCGCGGTGGCTCATGCCTGTAATCCCAGCACTTTGGGAGGCCGAGGCAGGTGGATCATGAGGTCAGGAGATCAAGACCATCGTGGCTAACGCGGTGAAACCCCGTCTCTACTAAAAATACAAAAAATTAGGTGGGCGTGGTGGTATGCGTCTGTAGTCCCAGCTACTTGGGAGGGTGAGGCAGGAGAACCGCTTGAACCCGGGAGGTGGAGGTTGCAGTGAGCTGAGATCGCACTACTGCACTCCAGCCTGGGTGATGACAGATCGAGACTCTGTCTCAAAAAAAAGAAAAGAAAAGAAAAGAAAACATGCCTCTTTGGAAAAGGTGCTCCAGAGGCCCCTGCTCCATCCCCAACCTTCACCCCAGGAACCCTCCTGTAACCAGGCTCAGGACGCTGCTCCACCCAGGAGCGTGGGGACCTGTCACCTCATTGCACCAACATTCCAAAGTGGCTGTCACTTCTGCAGAGGGAGACCCGGTGCAGGTGGAAACAAGATGGCCAGAGGCTATGCTGGGAGCAGGCGAGATAGATGTGCCACCTGCTGGCGGACAGCTCTCCGGTAGACAGCAACAGCTCACTGCACATGAGAAAAGAGAGACAGACCCTCTCATATTGTTTTATCTTGTTTTATACTCAGAAAAGGAAAGAGAAGCGAAACTAAAGGCAGGTAGCCCGGTGCCTACGAACCAGACCCGAAACCGGGCCTGGGCCTGCCTGACCTAATCCTGGTAGTTAAAGATCGACCCCTGACCTATAACCGGTTATGTTATCTATAGATTCCAGACATTGTATGGAAAGGCATTGTGAAAATCCCTGTCCTGTTCTGTTTCCTTCTGATTACCGGTGCATGCAGCCCCCAGTCATGTACCCCCTGCTTGCTCAATCGATCACAACTCTCTCACCGGACCCCTTTAGAGTTGTGAGCCCTTAAAAGGGACAGGAATTGCTCACTCGGGGAGCTCGGCTCTTGAGACAGGAGTCTTGCCTGATGCTCCCGGCCGAAAAACCACTTCCTTCTTTAACTCAATGTCTGATGAGTTTTGTCTGCGGCTCGTCCTGCTGCACGCATACAGCTGGTACCCAGTTTCTTAGGGGTCCTCCCTTTGCAGTCCTGTCAGGGGTGGGAGTGTGGTTGGTTTTTCTTTTTCTGTCCATTTCCATCACTCCAAAAAGTAGCCTTATGCCTATTTGCCATCAAGCCCCCTCACCCTGTCCCAGGCAGGCACTGTTGGAATAGTTATCCCAATTCTGGAACTCCCCATAGATAGAATTGTAAATTGTGAACTCCTTTGTATCTGTTACAATGTTTCTGATTATGATTTTTTTTTTTTTTTTGAGACAGAATTTCGCTCTTGTCACCCAAGCTGGAGGGCAGTGGTGAGATCTTGGCTCACTGTAACCTCCGCCTCCCGGGTTCAAGCAATTCTCCTGCCTCAGCCTCCCAAGTAGCTGGTATTATAGGTACGTCCTCACCCCACCCCTCACCACCATACCCAGCTAATTTTTTATTTTTATTTTTTATTTCATTTATTTATTTTTTTGAGATGGAGTCTCGCTCTATTGCCCAGGCTATAGTGCAGTGGCATAATCTTGGCTCACTGCAACCTCTACCTCCCAGGTTCAAGCAATTCTCATGCCTCAGCCTCCCGAGTAGCTGGGAATACAGGCACATGCCACCACGCCTGGCTAATTTTTTTGTGTTTTTAGTAGAGATGGGGTTTCACCATGTTAGCCAGGATGGTCTTGACTCCTGACCTCATGATCCGCCCCCCTTGGCCTCCCAAAGTGCTGGGATTACAGGTGTGAGCCACAGCGCCCCGCCCTGATTGTGATTCTGATTCGGCCACTTGACGGGCATATCAGCAGTTTATTTCTTTTAAGTGATGAGTGATAGGAATATAACTTTTGTTTATCTGATCACCTGTTGATAGACATTTTGGTTGATCAGAGTTTGGTGCTATCATGAATAAAGATGCTATAAACATTTCTGTAAAGGTCTTTTTGTGATTTTTTTTTTTTTGAGACAGTCTCACTCTCTACCTGAGGCTGGAATGAAGTGGCATGATCACAGCTTACTGCAACATCTGCCTCCCTGGTTCAAGTGATTCTCATGACTCTGCCTCCTGAGTAGCTAGGACTACAGGTGCGTGCCTCCACACCCGGCTAATTTTTGTATTTTTAGTAGAGATGGGGTTTCACCATGTTGGCCAGGCTGGTCTCAAACTCCTGACCTCAGGTGATCCACCCACCTCAGCCTCCCAAAGTGCTGGGATTACAGGCATGAGCCACTGTGCCAGGGTGAATGTATGTTTTCACTTCTCTTGCAATAGCCAGGTTATAGGGTAAACGTATGGTCAGCTTTGTAGAAACTACCTCTCTCCTACCAATAATGGACCAAAGTTGTAGTCACTCTGCATCTCGACCTTTGTCTGATGTGGTCAATTCATTGGCTGTGTAGTGATATCTCATGGGTTTTTAAAAAACTGAACTATAATCCACAGACCATAATATTCACCCTTTTAAAGTGTACAAGCCAGCAGTTTTGCATATATTCACAGAATTGTGCAACCATCATGATAATCCTTGGTCCTCAACTTTGCAGACGGCCTATCGTAGGGCTTTACCTTGTGATCGTGTGAGTCAGTTCTCCTGAATAAACTCCCTTTCATACATACATCTATCCTATTAGTTCTATCCCTCTAGAGAACACTGACTAATACCGACAGCATCCAAACTAAGACCTCTGCATTAATCTGGAACTTGGAAGGTGGCTACCTCTTCAGTGAAAAAGGGGATGGGGAGTGGATGGAAAAAAGACTGCTAGAAACCCATGAACCTTCACTACAGCTCTGGGATGGTAATGACAGTGATGGTGATGGTGATGGTGGCGATGGTGGTGATGGTGATGGTGGGGACGGTGGTGGGGGTGATGATGATTATGGTGGTGAATGGCGATGGTGATGTCTCTACAAAAAATACAAAAATTATTCAGACATGGTGACATATGCCTGTGGTCCCAGCTACTCAAGAGGCTGAGGTGGGAGGATCGCTTGAGCCCAGGAGGTCGAGGCTGCAGTGAGCCAAGATCGTACCACTGCACTTCAGCCTGGGTAACAGAGTGAGACCCTGTCTCAAAAAGAGAAAAGGTCATGAGTAACGGCTTCTTTATCTCCCAGGGTCGTTACAAGGACCCAATGATGTCATTTCTTGTCTTTGTCTACAGTGCAGCAGGTAAATATCAGAAGTTAGTAAGCATAGGATCTAGGGATAGGAGGGAACAGATAGATCTGGAAATGAGATCAACCTGTAGTAGGGTGGGCCCTAAATCCAATGACAAGCTCTTATAAGAGAAAAGAAGGGGAAATAGACACACAGAGCTGGAGGCCACGTGAAGATGGAGGCAGAGATTAGAGCAACGCATCTACAAAGCTAGGAAAATTCAGCTCTAGGGCTGTACCCTCAAGTCACTGAATATCTGGTTCTGCACATTTATTTTGTATGTGCTCTACACTGTGTACCTCTGTAGGCTGAAGAACACGACATTTGAGATGTGACTCACTAGAGCAGACTGTGGAGGCTGGAGTCACCTGGACACCGCAAGAAAGAATCTTTTCATTATTTAGCATAAGGCTGATCCTTTATTTTTATTTTTTAAATTTTATTATTTTTTTGAGATGGAGTGTCACACTGTCCCCCAGGCTGGAGTGCAGTGGTGCAATCTCCGCTCACCGCAACCTCCGCCTCCCGGGTTCAAGTGATTCTCCTGCCTCAGCCTCCCGAGTAGCTGGGATTACATATGCCTGCTACCATGCCCGGTTAATGTTTTGTATTTTTAGTAGAGACGGGGTTTCACTATGTTGGCCAGGCTGGTCCTGAACTCCTGACGTCGTGATCCGCCTGCCTTGGTCTCCCAAAGTGCTGGGACTACAGGTGTGAGCTACTGCACCTGGCCTTATTTTTATTGTCATTTATTTATTTATTTATTTATTTTTGAGACAGAGTCTCGCTCTGTTGCCCAGGCTGGAGTGCAGTGGCACGATTTCAGCTCACTGCAGTCTCCACCTCCCAGGTTCACGCCATTCTCCTACCTCACCCTCCCGAGTAGCTGGGACTACAGGTGCCCGCTACCACGCCTGGCTAATTTTTTTGTATTTTTAGTAGAGACAGGGTTTCACCGTGTTAGCCAGGATGGTCTCGATCTCCTGACCTCGTGATCCACCCACCTCGGCCTCCCAAAGTGCTGGGATTACAGGCGTGAGCCACGGCGCCCGGCCTTATTTTTATTTTTGTAGACAGAGTCTTGCTCTGTTGCCCAGGCTGGAGTGCAGTGGTGTGATCTCAGCTCACTGCAACCTCCGCCTCCCGGGCTCAAGGATTATTCTGCCTCAGCCTCCTGAGTAGCTGGGATTATAGGTGCCCACCATCATGCCTGGCTAGTTTGTATTTTAGTAGAGACAGGGTTTCACCATGTTGGCCAGGCTGGTCTCAAACTCCTGACCTCAGGTGATCTTCCCACCTCGACCTCCCAAAGTGCTGGGATTACAGGCATGAGCCACCGTGCCTGGCCCCCTTCCCATTATTCTAAACATAAGAACTTGAACACAGAATAAAGAACCATGTGCAAATGACTATTTTTCTTTCTGTTTATCTTATGGCTTCATTTTAAAATGAATAGGCTATCTTTTAGAACAGTGTTAGGTTTACAAGAAAATTGAGTAGCAAGTATAGAGGGTTCCCATATGCTCCCTTCCCATAGACCCCTAGTTCCCCTATTATTAACGTCTCATGTTAGTGTGGTACATTTGTTACAATTGACTAGCCAACACTGACACATCATCATCACCCAGAGTTTATAATTTACATTAGGGGTCACCCTGTGTACATTCTGTGGATTTTGACAAATGTATAACGACATGTACCCACGGTTACAGCATCACACAGCAAAGTTTCACCGCCCTAAAAATCCTTGTGCTCTCTCTGCCTATTCATCCCTTCCTCCCCCCAGCCCCTGGCAACCACTGATGTTTTTACTGTTTCTATAGCTTTGCCTTTTTTGAAAAGTCAGGCTGGGTGCGGTGGCTCATGCCTGTAATCCCAACACTTTGGGAGGCCAAGGTGGGCGGTTCATCTGAGGTCAGGAGTTCAAGACCAGCCTGGCCAACACAGTGAAACCCCCGTCTGTACTAAAAATACAAAAATTAGACAGGTGTGGTGATGCATGCCTGTAGTCCCAGTTACTTGGGAGGCTGAAGCAGGAGAATCGCTTGAACCTGGGAGGCGGAGGTTTCAGTGAGCCAAGATGGTGCCACTGCGCTCCAGGCTAGGCGACAGAGTGAGACTCCTTTGCAAAAAAAAAAAAAAAAAGTCATATGATTGGACTCATACAGTAGATAACCTTTGCAGATTGACTTCTTTCACCAAGCAATATGCATTTAAGGTTCTTCCACATTTTCTTATGGCTTGATAGCTCCTTTCTTACTATTATATCTTACATTAATAAGACTCCGTTGTCTGGAGGTACCACAGTGTTTTTATCCATTAACTTATTGAAGAACACATTGCTTGCTTCCCGGTTTTGGCAATTATGAATACAGCTCCTGTAGACACCCATGTGCCAGACATAAGTGTGGACATAAGTCATTTGGGCAAATACAAATGGCTTTTGAACGCTATTATTTTAATTTTTCTGTGCTGTTTTGTTTTAGATGTGTCTTTTGTAAGCGGCGTATATATAACTAGAATTTTTAAAAGCCAGTCTGTGGAGAGCTAGGAGATAAATACAGCAAAATATTAATTGTAGAATCTAGGTGGTGGATGTATGTGTACATTCTGTACAATTCCTTCAGTTTTTCTATATGCTTGAAATAAAACGTAGCAGGGAGGGCTGGGTGCCGTGGCTCAGGCCCGTAATCCCAGCACTTTGGAAGACCAAGATGGGCGGATCACTTGAGGTCAGGAGTCTGAGACCGGCCTGGCCAACATGGAGAAACCCTGTGTCTACTAAAAACACAAAAATTAGCCAGGCGTGGTAGTGCATTCCTGTAATCCCAGCTACTCCGGAGGCTGAGGCAGGAGACTCGCTTGAACCCGGGAGGCGGAGGTTGCAGTAAGTCAAGATTGTGCCACTCCAGCTTGGGCGACAAAGTGAGACCCCATCTCAAAAAAAAAAAAAAATTAGGGAGGAAATGTAACAAAAACCCTTTGGATTTATGAAATCACAATGGGCCTTTCAGGGGAGAGTAACCCCCCACGTCTGGCCTCGGCTCTGCCTTCCACCCAGGGGCAACACACGGAATGTCTTTTATCCTGTGGACGGGAATCACAACATCCGGCAGTGTCGGGGCTGTTGCAAGAAACTGCCCAGCACAGGGCCTGGGCCTCCGCAGTTTAACCACCTCGTGCCTCTCCCTGCCTGGAGAACGGCAGGGACTGTGTTGTGCTGCTGGTCACCGGCAGAGGGCGCACGGAAAGCAAGTCTGCGTCCAAAGTTCTCACGCCTGCCCTTCCTTCAGGAGTATTTTTTACAACTTTGCAGCCTTCAGAGTTAAAGCAAGCCTCTCCACGTTGGGGCGTGATTCCAGGCATATAAACGCAGTGGTGATGGCTGCGGCGGCCTCCTGGGGCTGTCTGCCTTTTCTCCTCTGCCTCCTTCCCAAGGATTTCCTTCCCTGTCCCTGTCTCCCATTAGACGTGGCGATCGTGGCCCAGGCCCCAGCCTGATCCAGGACAGGAAGAGTGCTCAGTGCTCATTGAAAGAACCGACATTACTTCCCATTTCTCCCTTTATCTCCCCACTTGAAAGCAGGAGGATGAATGACAGGATTGGCTGTCACTCGCCCATCACTGGGGCCCTCCCAGAGCCTGGCTTGTTCAGCCTGGACACAAGTGTTCCTAATGGAGTTATCCTGGGAGGCAACGGAACCAGGTGCCCTCCTGCCTTTCCCCCTGTTGTGGGTTGAATTGGGTCCTCCCACAAAAGATATGTTGGAGTCCCAACCCCAGGTACCTCAGAATAGAACTTTATTTGGAAATAGGTTAATTGTAAATGAAATTAGTTAATATGAGATCATTAGGTTAGGCTCTAACCCAATATGGCTAGTGTCCTTATGAAAAGGGGAAATTTGGACACATACACACGCACAGGGAAGACCAGAGGAGGGGGAAGGTACAGATCAGAGTGATGTGCGTGCAAGCCAAGGAACACCAGACATCACCAGCAAACCACCAAGGAGCTGGGGCAGAGGCCCGGAACAGATCCTTCTTCGCAGCCTCAGAGGGAAGCAACACAGCCTACACCTCGATTTGGACTTCTGGCCTCCAGCACCTCGAGGAACTCGAAGTTTCACCTGGTTAAGCCACTCAGTCTGCAGGCATTTGTTAATGGCAGCCTGGGAAATGAGTACACCCCCAACCCCTTTCCCTACAGGGAGTGTCCATGTTACCGTCAGTCACTCTGAAAACATGCAGCTCCAGTTCAGGAAACAAGGGGTGAGCAGCTGGCTGAGAGTTTTGAAGCCCTGGGCTCTGCATGGTGGCCCTGCCTGGTGCAATGAGAATAGTGAGATCCTTCATTTTGTGGATGCAAAACGAGGCTAAGCAGCTGCTTTCCAGCGGTGCGATGGGGGCAGTTTAAAGAGACCACCTGCCCAAGAGGCCCAGTGGGAGCCTGGTACACAGGGCGCGCTAACAAACCGACTCTTGCCCTCCCCTCTCTGGCTTTACATCACAATCCACACTCTAGTTACAGCTCCAGAGGCAGTCCCCCGGGTCCCGCCCATGGTCCCACACCAGCCTGGGGGTGGCAGCATTACTTGGTTGACTGTGGATTTGAACCACGTCTTCAGTGTGGTCATTCGTTTAAATGCTTTGCCTGGGAGCCCGTGTGGGCCAGGATCCAGAGGGAGGCATAAAGTCTGTCTGCAAAGCCTTGCCTCCCTTTTGGCAGCCCCTGGGTGGCCTGAGCCTGCTGGGCTGCTAGAGTACACCCAGCCCTCTCTGCCTGGCCGACAACTCTCTCCAAGCTCCCCTTTTGCCTTCAGGATAAAGTCTGCAGCCTTCCTCGCTGGGCCCCGCCTGCTCCTCACACCTTGGCCACAGGCCTCTTCCTTCCACCCCCACCCCACACCAGCCCCCAGGCCCTCTACATACCGACCTCAGCAGATACTGCCCTGCCACTTCTCTCCTGGACACCACAGTGCCTTTGTTTATGCCTGCTAGCAAGTCCAGCCCCACTCTGCCCACCTGAAAACCCTACCGATCCTGAGGCTCAGGTGAAACGTCAGCCAGTGAAGGGTCTGAGCGTGGGAAGAACCAGATACATTTAGATGGAGGGTAAGGTGAGCGAAGCTGTCTGCACTGGAGTATCCAGCTCTATCTCAGCTAAGGATAACGTGCCAAGAGCTGCCATCTATCAATGGCCCTGGGTATATGGCCCCACAAGAGACCCATGTGGAGAAGGAAGAGCTAACTGGGGTGGGGGAACCCAGTCATTTCTGGGCCTTGGGGCCAGAAATCCTGTCCTTGAGGTCAAGGACAGGGCTGGACTTAGTCCCCACTCTTAGTGGAAAATGCCTCCCCACACCTCCTGCCTGGCAATTTCCAAGTCACTCTTCAAGTGTGGCCTGCAGCAGATAACTAGTTGTACCCCAATATGTATTACTTCATTTGTATACAATTGTGGAATGATGGCTACAATTGTGGAATGATGGCCTGGTCACACGGTCAGCCAGCTAAGCTTCCCAGCCTCCATTCACCTAGGTGTGGTCTCATAACTGAATTCTGGTCCACGGGATACAAGCGGAGGTGAAATGCACTTTCCATGCCATGTTGTCATGGAGAATTAGCATGCCGACCCCCTTCTTTTTTGCCTTTCCTCCTCGCTGCTGGCCAGAGCGTGGCAGGATGGTGGAGGCGAGAGCAGCATCCTGGACCACAAGACAGAAGCTGCGTGTGGCGGCGGAGAGGACAGAGCCCCAAGCTGGAAGGAGCCTCGGCAGAGCCACCATATGCACTTGCGCTTCTATGAGAGCAGGAATCAGCCTCTGGTTTTTTGTTTTTTTGTTTTTTTGAGAGAGTCTTGCTCTGTCACCAGGCTGGAGTGCAGTGGCGCAAGATCGGCTCACTGCAACCTCCACCTCCCGGGTTCAAGCAACTCTCCTGCCTCAGACTCCCAACCAGCTGGGACTACAGGCGCGCACCACCACGCCCAGCTAATTTGTGTATTTTTAGTAGAGACGGGGTTTCACCATGTTGACCAGGATGGTCTTGAACTCCCGACCTCATGATCCGCCCACCTCAGCCTCCCAAAGTGCTGGGATCACAGGCGTGAGCCATAGAGCCTGGCCGAGCCTCTGTTGTTTCAAGGCCACTGCTGTTTCAGGTCAGTTGTAGTAGCCAGCCGAGTGAAGTGCCTGAGAGCCAGTTCTCCTTGGGTTCAATCCCAAGCGACCACACTTCCTGGGGGTATGACCTCGCTAAGTCACTTAACATGTCTGTAACTCAGGTTATTCAACTAGAAAATGTGAGTAGTAAAAATACCCACCACCAACTGTTGTGAGAATCAAATTAGTGAATTCCACATGAAGTGTTTGGAATTGCACATAGCTTGCATTTGGGAGCAGTAACGATTACTGCAGCTGAACCTAGAGTCTGTGCAGAACACAGGCCCACCTTAAATACCACCTTAAATACCACATCTCTCTAGGGTGGCCCTGAGCAGGCCCACGTGGAGCTCCTTCCCAGAGCCCCACCCAAGACCTTCGCTGAGCTGAGTTGAACAGAAACGAATGTTCCTCACAGAAATACAAGGGAGAGGTTAGATAAAGGTTTTTTCCACAGCGGACGATTACAGCTGAAGGGTACTTATGGCCCAAGGAGTGTATTTTTAAAAAAGAAACGTGACTCTTTAAGGTTGCCACTCTTTATACGTGAATGACGGGAACAAGGGTGTCTTCCTCATTATCGACTTCCTGTATTAAATTGTGTGAAATAGTCTCCCGTGGGTTGATTTGTATAGACTTCATTCATATATTTTTTCCTGATAACAAAATGAGAAAAAAAAAAAAGGTCAGCAAATGTGTATACTTCCTAAATATTCTTTTTTCTTTTTTTTTTTTGAAAAGGCACACAAACTTTTTATTAGTGTGTTATCCCCAAAATACAGAATACATTTCACACGTAATGAGCCCCGCAAAATGATCCATCTCAACCGCTCCTCAGTGGCGAGAGTCACTTTATAATTACACTGCAGTTAGATTAGGGACTTACACCAGTAACATTTGGGGACATATGAAAATTAAATCTCTGTGGGTGTGACTGGACACTTTGTTCACCCCGTTTGATTTCTCAGATCATTCTTTTCTTTTTTTTTAGAGACACCATCTCTCTCTGCCACCCAGGGTGGGGTGCAGTGGTGCGATCATGGCTCACTGCAGCCTCTAGCTCCTGGGCTCAGGCCATCCTCCTGCCTCAGCCTCCCCAGTAGCTGGGATGTCAACCGTGTGCCACCATGCCTGGCTAATTTTTGTATTTTTAGTTTAGTTTTATTTTAGTTTCACCATGTTGGCCAGTCTGGTCTCAAAGTCTCGACCTCATAATCTGCCCGCCTCAGCCTCCCAAAGTGCTGGGATTACAGGCGTGAGCCACTGCGCCCAGCCCTCAGATCACTCTTAATGCTCCTTTTAGGCCCTCAGTGGAAGTGATGATAACAGATGGACCCACCAGCAACCAGACATCGGATTGGAGAAAATATTCCTGGGTCCCCCCTGAGTTTAAGCCAAGAGCTTGATAAATAAGTAAATAAATACTGTGTTTTTCAGTTGCAAGTTCACCTGTTTACTTGCATTTAACATCTTCCTGTAGCTGGAGCTCTGAACTCTTGGGGTCCTGTCTATAACCAAGAGACTCCAGGCTTTTTCGGGGCAGCCCAGGAGCCCCTCTCTCTACCTGGAAAGCCGTCCCTGAGTAGGCAGTGCCATCCTCCTCCTGGGTCTCAGCCATGAAGCCTCCTCCAGGAAGCCTTCCTGACTACCCCAGTAAACTCAGTGCTCTTCCCTGGGGCTTTCCGGTGCCCTCCACCCATGCACCCCGTGTGGACAGCAGTGACCCGTGGCCCATGGGTCTGTCAACCCAAGCCAGCCCACTTGAGGTCCACAGTGTCCAGATGAGGACCACCAGGGCGGGGTGTTTCCCCTTTTGCCCCCTCCTTGTCCTTGACCTCCACAGCCCCGCGGTCCCTCCACCCAGTCCCTGACCTGGCCCTGGTCCCACCCAGCACTCACTGCAAACGCTGCTCCTTGGCCAGGCTGAGGTTGCTGCTGTCCAGAGCTCTGCGCAGGTCGCGCTGCTGCCGCCGCTGCTGCCGCTCAAACAGCAGGGTGGCGCGAGCCCCCTGAATCCTCTGCTGGTCCCAGTCCAGGTCTCGCTGGTGCTTTTCTTCCTGCAGCCTCTGGAAGGAAAAGAGGCGGCTCACCACTACCTTTCCCCAGAGCCAAAGAGCCCCAGGGGATTATCTAGGAGGCCTGGCCTCTCATTCTACAGATGGGGAAACTGAGGCTCAGAGGAGGGGCAGGTAGGTGACCGATGTCATGCGGGAAGCCAGAGGAGACCCCCAGCCTGCCCTCATTCCATGTGGCCCGGCTGCCCTCCCCCGTCAGGAGGTGCTGGCCGTCCTCCTTCTCCTGAAGGCACAGCAGGGACTCAATTCCTACAGCAGCCTCCACTCCCGGCTCCCGGGTGCAGGGCTCCCAGGTGCAGGCTGGGCCCAGAGTCTTCCTCCTCAGGTCCTCAGGGGGCTCCCTGGCTCGGTCAGCAGTCAGATGCCACCTCCATGAGCCACGGCCGGCTGCCCCACAGCTGAACGCAGATCACTTGGGCAGCTTCCAGAACATGCAGACACCACAGCCTCACCCGGTGACAGGAAGGTTATGGTCCTAGAGGGGCACCCCAACCCCTGAGTTGCTATGTTTCAGCTCATTCCTCACTGCCCTCCTCACTGAAAACTCTGGAACCCTGGAAGAGGAAGCTGGATTTGTGTGGAGGGAGGGGTACTTCCCCACGTGTTGTCAGCTTTGTTAGGGCTGAAGACGAGTCCCCTTTGCCCACGTTTGCCATTTTTAGGGCAGAGCCTCCTCCCGCCAAATAAGCAAGGATAAGTGTCCAGTGAGTGGCACGGGGGTCTGGGCGGCCCCATCCTGGGACTGAAGGCAGGCTGGCGGGCTTTGTCACCCACGAGGCAAGTCACCCTGCTCTCACGAACCTCAGTGTCCCCCGCTGTAAAGCGAGGCTGCTCTCAGGAGCCCGGGGTCATCACACAAGCTGCTTGGTGACAAACAGGGAATGGCATGGGACACACTCACCTGGGATGAGAGCAAAGCAGACAGCCCAGCTGTTTGCTGTGAGATCCCAACTTTCCCAGTTACCTCCAAGCATAGAAAAGGGGATGGAGGCAAGGACCCAGAAAGGAAGGGGGCTTTCTGAGTGGGGAGGTTTCATGTGTGTTTTTCCCCCTTTGTGCTTTTCTGTCTTCTTAATTTTCTATAAAAAATGAAAACTAGACAGCAATACTGCTTTCAGGATGGCCGGCCGATCTTCTGTGCCAGACGGTCCAGGCAGAGCTGCAGTCCTGAAGCACAGAGCAGGGCCCTGGACCCTGATTCCAGCCCCGGCGCCCTTTCCACCTTGGACTACTTCCTCAACTTCACGGCCCTGCCTGCCAAGGTCCCGGCCCCACTGCAGCCTCCCACACGCGTACACCTCTGGCCTGCAGGGAAGCAGGTGGGCGAGCTGCCCCACCCACTCCTCACGCCCTGGTCCACGCCACCGCCACTGTCCCTCCTCCTCCCCAGACCCACCAAATCAGAAGCTTACACCAACTATGGCACCTGCCACCCCAGCCTGGCCTCTCCCACCCACTCTTTGCAGGTTTGAGTCCCTCTCCAGATCTCTCCTGCCAGGATTCTCGGTGGTTTCAGCACACACAAGAGACAGCCCTCTCTTGTCCCCAGCTGCTCAGCTCTCCTGCCTCCTCTCCAAAGATCTAGTCCCTGCTTCACCTTCTCACCCCCTGGGCACACCCTACCAGTGGTTCCCAAACTTGAGTAGGCATCAGAATCCCCTGGGGGCTTTCGAAACCACAGACTGCAGGCCCCACCCGGCCGATGCTGTGGGTCCGGAGACCCTCCCTTTGGGACCCTCCACCTTCCCTTGTCATTACCAGTAACAGTCTCACTGCTCTAACCTGCCTCTTCCTCTCTCTCTCCAAGTCCCTGATTCCAATGATTATGCCCCCCCGCAAAGTGTGACCTCCAGTCCGCTGGCCGCCACTTTTCCAATCTCTCTCTGGCCCCCTGGTTTGTCTCATGGCAGACGCTCCCAGGCCAATACGCTCAGCCCCCTGAGTCCTTCTCTTGGTCAGGCAGGTGGTGACCACAGTGAATCTGGCTAAGCATGGTAGGGGACACCCCGACAGCGCTCTCCGGGGTCACTTCAAGGTCATGACTATGACCCCCCAGCAGGCCCTGGGCACTGTCCGACCATCCTGTCCCCTTCCTCCAGGCTGTTCCCTCTCCAGCTCTTCTAGATGACCATTTAGCACTAACTCCCCCTGACCCTGCTCAGCTCTACTTCTAAAAGGTAGAAAATGACGGTCACTTCAGTGGTCCTGAGCCACAGCCCCCAGTACAAATCAATTCCAGGTCTCATTTCTGTTCACTCGCAAGCTCCCGCCCTGACGCCCCTTCCCGTGACTCCAATGACGGCTCTGAGCTCCCAGAGGCCACACCAAGCCCTCAACTAGCACTCCATGTCCTTCGCTCCTCCTGCAGCCCAGGGACACGGCTCCAGCCAGTCTCTCCTCTGGATCAATTTCCCCTCTACTGAATGACAAGCATGCTGTTATTTCTACAATCAAGACAAATAAACAAAAACTCTCCCTTCACCCCACGGCCCCCACCAGCTCCCACTCCATTTCTCTGCACCCTTTACAGCAAACGCCTTGTAAGTGCTGTCTACATGTGCCATCTCCACTCATTTCCTGCCTGTTCTCTCTTGAGCCCATTAGGCTGGCAGCCCCACTCCTCTGCCAAACATGCTCCTTCCTGACAGGGTCCCCGGTGACTGCCATGGTGCTGGATCCAGCGTTTAGCCTGCAGCCTGGCAGCAGCGTTCACCCAGGGGTTCCCCTCTCCTTCCCTCCCAAACACCTTCCCTCACTTGGCCTCCAGGACACCACGGCTTACATCTGTCCACCTCCCTGGCGGCCCCTTCTCAGATGCCTTTGCTCTTTATCAACAGTGGTGGTGAGAAGGGGGGTCCTGGCGGGTGCAGGACTCAGTCCTCAGTTTTAAGTACTCTCTGTAGGGCCGGGCACGGTGGCTCACGCCTGTAATCCCGGCATTTTGGGAGGCTGAGGTGGGCGGATCACTTGAGACCAGGAGTTCGAGACCAGCCTGGCCAACATGACGATACCCTACCTCTACGAAAAATACAAAAGGTAGCTGGGCGTGGTGGTGCATGCCTGTAATCCCAGCTACTGGGGAGGCTGAGGCAGGAGAATCGCTTGAACTCAGGAGGCAGAGGTTGCAGTGGGCCGAGACTGCATGACTGCACTCCAGCCTGGGTGATAGAGTGAGACTGTCTCAAAATACATGCATACATTTTCTCTGTAGGTGACGACTCACATTTATGCCTCTGGCCCAGACCTTGTTCTGAGCCCTGTGTTACATATCCAGCTGCCTCCTGGGCTTTAATTGGAGGTTGTGGCAGAAAATACTACTTGTCTCCCAGTAACCATTTTTCGTTCTTCTTTAGTAAAACAATCACCAGCACTTCACTGTCTGGAATAAACACATTTCCTTGACTTCTTTAGAGTTAGGGGCAACCTTGTGACTAAGTGTTGTCCAGTGAAATGTAAGTGGAAATCTCCTCAGAGTGTTCTCCATTCCTCTTTCCTGGTAGCTGGACTATGCACGTGATGGCTGGTGCTCAAGCAGCCATCTTGCACTAAGAAGTGAGAGCCAGGAGCCAAGGATAGCAGGACATCAGTCAATGACCACAGAGCTGCCATACCAGCCCTGGACTGTTTTCCTGAGGATTTAGTCTACTTGCAAGAGAGAAAGTTCTATTTTGTTTAAGATGCTGTTATTTGTGGTTTTCTGCCACATTCAGGCAAATGTAATCCTAATAGATACAGATGTCTAATGGACTTTGCACACTTAACGTATCCAAAATTGTAACTTTGATTTCCACCCCTCCCACCCCACCAACCCGCTCCTCCCACCATCTTCCCCACCTCTGGAAATGCCAATTCCATCCCTCTAGTTGCTCAGGCCACAAGACCTAGAGTCGTCTTTTAACTCCTCTCTTTCACACTTCCCCACCCAATCATTCATCCAATCTTGTCGACTCTACCTTCAAAACAGATCCAGAATCTGACCATTGCTCAGCACCCTCACTGCCTGCCCCGTGGTCCCAGCCAGCATCGCCTCTCACTGTGAACACTGCAAAGGCCTTCCTGGAGATCTCCTTCCTTCCCCCTCAACCCCTAGTGTCTGCCCTCAATACCGGGGGATCACGCTGGGGATCCTGTTCAACCTAAGTCAGATCCTGTCACTCCTCTGTCCAAAACCCTGCAGAGTTCCCCGTCTCAGTCACGGAAGAAGCCAAAGTCCTCCCCAGTGGACTGCCAGGACCTCGACCCTCTGCCTCTGAGGCCTCCGCACCTGCCCCTCTCCTCACTCCACTCTAGTCACCAGGCTCCACGCTCTTCTCTGAGCAGGTCCGGCAGGGTCCTGCCTCAAGGCCTTTGCCCTTGCAGCTCACCCTGCCCAGTCGCCCTTTTCCCAGGTAGACACACGGCTCCCTCTCCACCCTCTTTTGGGTCTTTGCTTCAATGTCTTCCCATTCTACTGTCCTCTTTCTTGGCACTCGTACTCCTGATGCCACATCATACAGGTGTGACAATATCTGGCTCTTGTCTCCCCCCAACTAGAAGGGAAACTCCTTGAGTGCAGGTCCTAGGGCAGAGCACAAGGCCTGCTACAACTACATTTGTGCCTGGAAGGCAGCGGGAGCAAAGAGCCTGGCTCTGTGGGCTCTGGAAAAAGGGGTGGGGAAGTCACCAGCTTCTCCTGGACTTGCTGCTTCTGGACTAGGCGGATCTGCTCCAGCTGCTCCTGGGTCATGCCCTTCCAGCGGTCAGGGACCACGCGGTGGGGCCCGAAGGAGCTGGCTGCCTGCTGCGGGTTCTCAGAGAGCAGGTCCCCACGCAGCAAGTTGGTGATCTCGGCCAAGTTGTCCTCTTGTTCTTGCTTTTTCTCTTGCTTTTTCCTTTCTATTGACTCGATGGCCTAAGCAGGTGAAGACATTAAAGAAGATGGTCCAAGTGACCCCAGGGGTATTCTGATATCCAGGCCAGCAAATCTCACTGGGGGCCCTCGAGGGGAGGATATGCTAAGGGCAGCAGGAGTCGGGTGGAGGGGAGACTTGTCAGGCACGGATGTGGGTGGGTCCTTGAACCCCTGGCTGCCTGCACACTGCTGGGCGGGTGGGCTGGACTTGGGGGATCACCACCTGTTGGGTGTGTGCATAAGAGCTCTGGGCCTTGCACCAACTTGCCAAGGGAGGGAGCTCCCTCCTTGGATTAGGCTGCCACCCCACGTGGGCCTGGTCCCACCCAAGACAGGGCTCTGTGCCCCTGGCAACCCTTGGACATCTGTGGGCTGCAAAGAACACTCAACAGAGTGATTTACAACAGTGGTGACTTCTAAAAGGTAGAAAACGCACTGTCACTTCAGTGGTCCTGAGCCGCAGCCCCCAGTACAAAGCAATTCCAGGTCTCATTTCTGTTTGATTCCCTGGGGGGGTCCCTGGCTGTGTGACCTGTACCAAGTCACTTCCCCTCTCTGGGCTGCAGTCATTTCTCTGTAAAGTCAGGAGATGGCTTAGGAGACATGTACTTGGGTTAACAGCTGTCCTCAGTAACACATGGACAGGGCAGTTTGCAAGGAGCCGGCCTTCCACATGTGCTCACCAGAGGCCAGCTTGATTGAGTCACACAGTACAAGCTTTGTAGTTACACAGGCCCAACTTCAATACCGGACTTGCCACTGAGTACTCCCTAAGGAAGTCAGCTCATCCTTCCAAGCCCCCACACCCGGTTTTTTTTTTTTTTTTTGAGACGGAGTCTCGCTCTGTCACCCAGGCTGGAGTGCAGTGGCGCAATCTCAGCTCACTGCAACCTCTGCCTCCCAGGTTCAAGTGATTCAACACTGTTCTTCCTTGGCACGGGGCAGAACTACCTGTCCTGCCCACTTAGAGTGAGCGTGGCCACGTGGCTTGCTTTCACCAGTGAAATGTGAGCAGAGGCCGGGCGCGGTGGCTCACGCCTGTAATCCCAGTACTTTGGGAGGCCGAAGCGGGCAAATCACGAGGTCAGGAGATGGAGACCAGCCTGGCCAACATGGTGAAACCCTGTCTCTACTAAAAATAGAAAAAATTAGCTGGTCGTGGTGGCATAGGCCTATAATCCCAGCTACTCGGGAGGGTGAGGCAGGAGAATGGCGTGAACCCGGGAGGTGGAGCTTGTAGTGAGCCAAGATTGTGCCACTGCACTCCAGCCTGGGCAACAGAGCAAGACTCCATCTCAAAAAAAAAAAAAAAAAAAAAAAAGAAATGTGAGTAGAGGTGGCAGTACTGCTCCCGAGAGGAAGCTGGGGGGACTAGCCACATTCCTTCCCTCCTCCTGCAGAGATCCTCCGGCTGGCGGTCGCTCCATCCCAGGGCCTGGGCTCCAAAGTGAGCATGCCAAGGAACAGGCCTCACAGCCCGTCCATGGCGGGCGGGGAGCATGCATGGAACATCAACTTTCTGTTTAAGCCACTGAGACTGGTGGGTGCTTCTTACCCCAGCAAGGGTTAGCACATTCTGACTGACACAGAAGGGTGTTATCACTTCCTCATTCTGCAGATGATCAAATGGAGGCAGTGGGTGGCCTGCCCAAGGCTGCAGGGCAGAGCCTGGTCTTGCACCCGTGTGGTCGGGCTCCAGAGCCTGCGTGTCAGACCCTGATGCCACAATGCCTCTCTGATGAAATGAGCCCCGACCCGAGAACTGGAGGCCCTCACATGTGTCCTTCCTGTTGAACTGGACCGGCCTGCTTGGACTTTTCTTTTGAGGATAGTTATCCAGAACCTTGGATTAACATCCCAGGTTAATTAAAAAGCCTAGTTGTAGTTAGGAGCAGAGCTGCAGAAGCCAGAGGGCAACTTTCCCCAGTGCAGGAGTGTTTGCGATGGTGCTGCCTCGCAGCAACCACATGAGGAGCTGGGGGTCTGAGAAAACCAGGCAGGCTGTGGATGCCCATTAAACATCTTCTAGAATATATGAATGAATAAATTGATGAATGAGACAATAGGGTTTAGCAAAAGCCACCCCAGTGCCCAGCAGGAAGGGCTCAATAAACATTGGTTGAATTGATGAATGAATGAGTGAATTATCATCATCATCATCATCACATCATCACTTCCATAAATGAATGAGCGGATCACCAGCCAACAGTGGAGGGCCCCATCCTGCCATGCACTTGCAATGGGGACTGGAGCGAACAGCCTCCCCTCTTTGGGTGCCCTCTGTAAAATGAAGGGCAGAGATGGATGATCTCTAAGACCTTTGCAGCTCACTGGGTGGTGAGCTCAGACTTCAGGTGTCTTGCTTTGCCCTTTGGTCCTCCTCAGCACCTGCAGTTGGCTCTCCTCATTCCTCTCCCCCGTGTTGAAAACCCACATTCTCTGGTGTCTGGTCCAGCCTCTCTGGGATTTTTGATTGCCTGCCCCCACCAGCAGGACAGTTTTGAGCTTGTATCTCCAATATATTTAGTTCACAGCGTGGTACTACTATACCTTAATGATAGCACATGCTTATAACTACATATGTACATGGAAATCAAAAGTGATGAGGTTAAAAATGAATATGAAGCAGGGCTCTGGTATCTGCTCTCCCACAAATCCTGCACAGCCTTCTTTGGGGACCATAGTTCTAGTCGACAAGCGAACCTGATCAACGAACTCAGGCAAAGTCCCCACCCACCAGAAAACAGAAGTGCATTTGAAAAGAAAACCTTGTGGGGGAAGGGAGAGGCATGGGGGTGAGCTCTAATTTCCAAAAGCAAAAGAGGGCCAGATATGGTAATCCCAGCACTTTGGGAGGCTGAGGCGGGAGGATTGCTTGAGCTCAGGAGTTTGAGACCAGCCTGGGCAATAAGGCAAAACCCTGTGTCTACAAAAAAATACAAAAATTAGCTGGGCATGGTGGTGTGTGCCTGTAGTCCCAGCTACTTGGATGGCTCAGGTGGGGGGATCATCTGAGCCTGGGAGGTCGAGGCTGCAGTGAGCCGTGATCGTGCCACTACACTTCAGCCTGGGTGATAGAGTGAGACTCTGTCTCAAAAACAAACAAATAAAAAAAACCAAAGAAACAAAAAGAAGAACTTATTTCAGCAACTTCAGCATCAGGTTGGAGGGGAGGGGAGTGTGTGGAAGGAGGGGAGCCAGAGTTTAGAGAGGAGGCGGGAGGTCTCAGGAGGCCCCAGTGTCCGAGCTCATTATGATCTTCTTCATCATCCCTGCCATCGGTGAGCATCCAAGTAGCTGTTCTCCGTAAAGGGGAAGTCTGAGAGGTGGGAAAAACGGAAACCAGCACCAGGCATTGGAGCAGAGCTAGGCGGTAACGGTCTAGGTGGATGTCACCATCCTCATGTTACAGAAGAAGAAACTGAGGTGTAGAAAGGTGAGCTGACTTCCCCAGGTTACATGGCTAGTTTGGCAGGTTTCCCTCCAAGATTCAGTGCTAAGGGACAGGACTGGGTCTCATCCATCTCTGTTATCAGGCAGCCCATCAGGGTCTCTGTCAGGGCTGGTGATGTGACCAGGGGAGCAGGCTGAGATTGGGATCCCAGGGAGGACGGAGAGCCTCGGGAAGCCGTAGTGCGCTCGTCCTCCCCTCCAGTCGTCGAGCCCGGGGTCTCAGAGTACCTATACCTGGCTCTTGTTGAAGTATTTCACAGATGCACAAACCGCCTTTCTGGTGGTGCCTTCCAGCTTCTGCAGGTGCTTGGCTGTCTCATCAAACTGCAGCCTTGTCTCTGTGTAGAGGGCCTCTGAAACGAGGCAAGAAGCAATCAGACCGACCTCGCCACAGGAGCACCTTCCCACGTGTGGCCGTTCGTGCCTTTGCCTCTTACCACGTCCTTAGCCATGAGCATGAGGACGGGAACAATAATGACAGGACCTGCCTCTGAAGGCTGTGGGAGAGTCAAGCTCCCAGATGAGTGCTAGTGATCACTACTATGCTGGGGTCCTGGCACAGGCTGGTGGTGTGCCCTTTGCTGTCCTGCTATATCCTGAGGCAGCTACATCATTACTGTGGGCAAGAGATACTCTACAGCCCCAAGAAATGACATTTGAGACCTGCAGGACAAAAGAAGTGGGTTGGGAGCAGGTGTAGAGGTTTTGGGAAAGGATTCAGCGGAATCCAGAAGTGAAAGAGCAAGAAACCAGACAGGACTCTATGGAGGAAGTAGGGCCAGCTGACAGATACTGTGGAGTGGCAGGAGGACTTGGTCAGGCCAATGAGGAAGAGAAAGAGGAGGAGTAGGAGGTGAACGGGTCAAGGCAGAAGGTCCAAAAGCAAAATGTGAAGATTTGGAGTCAAACAGAGGAGGCTCACATCCCAGCCCAGACATTTCCGAGCTCTGTTAACCTCAACTATTACTTAGCCTTGCTGAGCCTGTGTCCTTACCTGTGAAGCAGGACATAACTCCTTTGCAGAATAATAATAATAATAATAATAATTATTATTATTATTATTTGAGACGGAGTCTCGCTCTGTTGCCCAGGCTGGAGTGCAGTGGTGCATCTTGGCTCACTGCAACCTCTGCCTCCTGGGTTCCAGCGATTCTCCTGCCTCAGCCTCCGGGGTGGCTGAGATTACAGGCGTGCACCACCATGCCCAGCTAATTTTGTATTTTCAGTAGAGACAGGGTTTCACCATGTTGGCCAGGCTGGTCTTGAACTCCTGACCTCACTCAGGTGATCGGCCCACCTTGGCCTCCCAAAGTGCTGTGATTACAGGCGTGAGCCACCACGCCCGGCTTGCAGAATTATTATGTTAAGAAAAAGTCATCAATCAGAAGTTTTTTCATTCAAGTATTTGTGCCCTGTGGGTCTCCTCACTGTCTCCAAAAACAAAGACCAAACTCTTTCATCTTCAATTTCTGGCCTCTGCACAGTCAGCCTCACCTCTCATGGTTCATTTGTTCATTCATCCATTTAACATAGAGCCATGGAGAGCCTGGCATGGGGGTCCCACTTTGCTGGGCACATGATACATAATGGGGAGTAAGACAGAAAGGGCTTTTCCTGCCTTCCTGGAACTTGCTGCCTAGGAGAGGAGACAACAACCAACACATGAACCCAGAATAAATGTATTAATACCAACTGTAGCAGTGACAGGGAGGAAAGGACGGAGAGACCAAGAGGAGATATGCTGGGGGCTCCTGGCTGAGGCGGCTGAGGTTCGCGGGGAGGGTAGGGGATTCCTTCTCTGGGAGCAAATGAAGTTTGAGACCTGCAGGACAAAAGAAGTGGGTTGGGAGCAGGTGCTGAGGTTCTGGGGTGGGAAAGGATTCAGTGGAATCCAGAAGTGAAACAGGAAGATGGCAGGAACACAGCAAGTGGAGGGGGCAGAGTCGACAGTGGAGAGGTGGGCAGAGGCCCAGCATGCAGAGCCTGTGGGCTGCAGGAGGATTCTGCATCTCTTTCCAAATGCGTGGGAAGCCATTAGCGGGCTTGAAGCTGGGATCGAAGGGGTAGGGTGATGCTGTCCAACCCCGCATTTTTTTTTTTTTTTTGAGACGAGTTTCGCTCTTGTTGCCCAGGCTGGAGTGCAGTGGCACAGTCTCGGCTCACTGCAACCTCCACCTCCTGGGTTCAAGTGATTCTCGTGCCTCAGCCTCCCAAGTAGCTGGGATTACAGGCACATGCCACCACGCCCGGCTGATTTTTGTATTTTTAGTAGAGATGGGGTTTCACCGTGTTGGCCAGGCTGGTCTCAAACTCCTGACCTCAGGGGATCCACCCGCCTCGGCCTCCCAAAGTGCTGGAACTACAGGTGTGAGCCACTGCACCTGGCCAAACCCCACATTGTTTAAAAATATCACTGACTGCTGTTTTGGGAATGGACCAGAGAGGGGCAAGAAAGGAAGTGGAGGCCATCAGAAAGATCTTGGCAGAGGTCTGTTCAGCTGAGATGGTGGCTTGCACCACAAGGGTGACAGCAGGGATGGGGACAAGCGGACAGTTCAAAATATATGCAGGAGGTAGAAGGGACAAGAGTCAGAGATGGCCTGGAGTCAGGGGTGGGTCATGGATGATTCCCTAGACTTCTGGTTTAAGGGCAGGAGGTACCAGTTAGTGGGAGGAGAAAGATGGGAAAAGGAGCAGATGCAGAAGAGGATCCAGGGCTGCTTTCCGATATGTTGTGAGGGGTCCTGTGAGACGTCAAGGAGACCGCTGAAGAACCAAGTCCACAGCTGAAACAAAGCCTTTTGGCCAGAGGTGGAAATTTAGACCACTTGGGAGATGGATGAACCATACAACATGTCAGTGATCAAGGCTATGGAGAAAAATAAAGCAACGGGATATGGAATGTGGGGTGGGAGGAGGGTACAGGGTTTAAAATAGGGGGGTCGGGGAAGCCTCACTGATAAGATAGCACTTTAGCACAGCCCTGGAGGAGAGTGGTGATCCCTACCGATATCTGGGGAAAGACATTTCTAAGCAGAGGGAACAGCACATGCAAAGGCCCTGAGGCAGAAGTGAGCCTGATATACTCACGCCTGAAAACAGCAAGATAGTGTGGAAAGAATGGAGTGAGAGGGCAGCATAGCAGGAGATAAGGCCAGACTGTGAAGGCATTGTAGGTCCCTGAAAAAAATCGTTTACTCTGAGAGAAATGTTTACTCTGTAGGATAGGGGGAGAGACCCAAAGAGCAGCTGAGAGATGCTTTTTGTTTGTTTGTTTGTTTGAGATGGAGTCTTGCTCTGTCGCCCAGGCTGGAGTGCAGTGGCACAATCTCAGCTCACTGCAAGCTCCGCCTCCTGGGTTCACGCCATTTTCCTGCCTCAGCCTCCCGAGTGGCTGGGACTACAGGCGCCTGCCACCACTCCTGGCTAATTTTTTGTATTTTTAGTAGACATGGGGTTTCACTGTGTTAGCCAGGATGGTCTCGATCTCCTGACCTCGTGATCTGCCCGCCTCAGCCTCCCAAAGTGCTGGGATTACAGGCATGAGCCACCGTGCCCGGTCTTTTTTTTTTTTTTTTTGAGACAGGGTCTCACTCTGTTGCCCAGGCTGGAGGGCGGTGGCGCAATCACAGCTAACTGCAGCCTTGACCTTCCAGGCTCAGTGATCCTCCTGCCTCAGCCTCCTGCGTAGCTGGGACTACATGGGCACGACACCATGCCCAGCTAACTTTTTAATTTTTTGTAGAGATGAGGTCTCACTTTGTTGCCCAGGCTGGCCTTGATCTCTTGGCTTCAAGTGATCTTTCCTCCTCGGCCTCCCAAACTGCTGAGATTACAGGCATGAGCCACTGCACCCAGCTGAGAGATGCTGATAGCCTTAGTTCAGAATGGGAATGTCGGAGGGTGTGGAAAGTAGTTGAAAAATGGAGAGAAAGGAAGGAGTCAAGATTACTTGGGCTGGGGCCCGGGCAGCTAGAAGAAAAGAGCTGTCACGGATGTGGGTAGAAGGTCAGGTCTGCAGGGAAGAACAGAGTTATTGGACTTGTGCTGATCTTGACAAGTGCATTAGACATCCAAGAGAAGTTAGATGGATTTATGAGTCTGGATTCAGGGAAGAGTCCCGGCTGGAGGTATAAACCTGGGAAATGATGGCCTATAGGTGGCATTTAAAGCCATGAGACCAGACAAGATCACTCAGGGGTGAGTTTAGCTGGTAAAGGAGAGCACTGATGTGAACAACAGCCAGAGGTTGAGCAGATGAGAAACCAACAAAGGACCTGGATGGGAAGGGAACTAATATGAGAGTGGTGTTCTGAAAGCTGAATTGCATGCGGATTTCGAGGAGCAGGAGGTGATCGACTGTGTGTTGTGCTGATGGTAGGTCAAGACGAAGGTCAAAAACCGACCTTGGATTGGACGACATGGAGGTCACTGGTGAGGTTGGACAGGGCAGTTCCAGTGGAGCAGGGAGGGCATAAATCTGGTAGGAGTGGGTTCAGAAAGAATGGGAGAAGATGATCTGGGGAGACCTCACTCATGGAGAGTAGACTGGGGAAAGAGGCTGGGAGGAGGATGAGCCGAGCAAGGAGACTGCAAACTAACAAGCAGAGAGGAGGGGCTCAAGAAGGCGGAGTGCGTTCCTCTCTGTGCCTGGTCCCTGTTTTGTCTTCCTCACAGCTCCTCACTATTTCATCGCCCACTGACACACCCCAAGAGAGCAGGGTTGTTGTCATCTTCGTTACCCGGTCTTTCTGGCACAGAAGTGGCTGGGAGGGTCGGTGCTGCTCGAGTGCAGGCATGAAGAGGAGCTGGGAGAGCAGAATGCTGCTGACCTCAGTGAGGACGCATGGGGCTTTCTGCAGTTCCCTCAATGAGAGGCTGTTTCATGCCTTGGAGCCTTTGCTCAAGAGGTTCCCTGGGCTTGGGGAGTCCTGGTGAGGGCATGTGACCACCATGCCTGCAACTACACCCCAAAGTCCCCTGCAGGAATTTCTACCACAGCACCCAAGAGACTCAGGGAGACCTGCATCTTTCCCATTCATCTTCCCAGCAGACTGGGAGGGCAGGGACCGATTCTGAGTTACCTCTGCACGCCAGCATCCAACTGGGACCCCGACACAGAAGGTGTTTTCCACATGACTGAGGCGTGATTGGAGGTGTTTCCCTCCTGGAGGGCAGGCTCTGACTTTTCTTTCCCCACAGGGCCAAAGTAGCATGTGGCTGTGCACATTAGTAGGACTTTAAACAAATCCCACAAAAACTGTAGGGTTGCTTAAAAAAAAAAAAAAAACTGTAGGGTTGGTTTGTTGAAGAGAGAGTTGAGACCAGCCTGTCTCTTCTGTTTCATTACCTGCGCATTTTTGTTCAGCACGGGCGTTCTTCCATTCCCTTTGCTGCTGCAAAGACCATTCTCTGTTTTGTTCCTCTTGTAATTTCTTCCTCTCATGGAAGTTTAAATCCTCTCCCATGAATTTCTGCATTCCTGATATTGTATTCCGAACATCATTATCTGACTGCCGGGCTGGAAGATCTTTCTTAAGGGCTAGGGGGTCGGACAGATCAAATTCACGGCGAGTTTCTGGCTTCTGAAAGCTCTGTTGGAAGTCATTGATAGCCCTACAGAGATTTTTCCTATCCCTCTTTTTCCGGTTTTCCAATATGCACATGATTTTGTCATTTTGCCTCATTTCAGCAGCTGGAAGAGATATGGCATATCCATAAGCTTAGGATTCAGAGGAAAAAATAAATTTGAATCCATTTTATTTTTTATTATTTACTTTTTTAGAGATAGGGCCTCATTATGTTGCCTGGGCTGGTCTCCTGGCCTCCAACCATCTTTCTGCCTCAGCCTCCCGACTCACTGGGATTACAGAAGTGAGCCACTGAACCCAGCCCATGAATGTACTTTAAAAACTAATTTTTTTAGTGACTGCAAAAGTAATACAACCCTCCAAAAAAGTAACACAGCAATTAAAGGATTAGGATCCTGAATATACAAAGAGTACCTATAAATCAATTAAAAAAAACTCAAAACCCCAACCCAATAAATGGGCAAAGTGTAGGAACAGCCAGGCAAATCACTATAAAGAAGCCTGAGGCCGGGTGTGGTGGCTCATGCCTGTAGTCCCAACACTTTGGGAGGCCGAGGTGGGTGGATCACCTGAGGTTGGGAGCTTGAGACCAGCCTGACCAACATAGTGAAACCCTGTCTCTACTAAAAATACAAAATTAGCCGGGCGTGGTGGCAGGAGCCTGTAGTCCCAGCTACTTGGGAGGCTGAGGCAAAAGAATCGCTTGAATCCAGGAGGCAGAGGTTGCTGTGAGCCAAGATCACGCCACTGCATTCCAGCCTGGGTGACAGAATGAGACTCTGTCTCAAAAAAAAAAAAAACAAAAAACAAAACCTGAGTAATCAATACAATTATGAAAGGATGATCACCCATACAAGGTGGGAAACATCCAATGAATTGAAGGCAAAATATTTAAAATGCTAATAATGGCACACATTAGTAAGGATGTGGGGAAACAAGATCTCTCATTTGCGGCCGGGCATGGTGGCTTACACCTGTAATCCCAGCACTTTGGGAGGCTGAGGTGGACGGATCACGAGGTCAAGAGACCGAGCTCATCCTGGCCAACATGGTGAAACTCCGTCTCTACTAAAAATACAAAAATTAGCTGGGCGTGGTGGCGTGTGCCTATAGTCACAGCTACTTGGGAGGCTGAGGCAGGAGAATCGGTTGAACCCGGGAGGCAGAGGTTGCAGTGAGCCGAGATCGCTCCACTGAACTCCAGCCTGGTGACAGAGCAAGACTCCATCTCCCCAAAAAAAAAGACCTCTCATTTGCTGCTTGTAGGAGTGTAACTCGGTACACTTACAACAAAACAATTTTTCAATACCCCATAAAACTACCTTTGACCCATCAATTCCACTTCTAGGTATCCCTTTCACATGTGCTAGGGACACAATTCAGGGACAGTCATTGCAGTAGTGTCCACAATGACAAAACAACTGAAAAAAAAATCTAAACCAGCCATCAGTATGGGAATGGATGAAGAAACTGTAGTTAATTCATATAACAAAATGCCATAAAACAATTAAAATGAATACCCTCTATATGTAAATCACTGATTAATTTCAAAAATACAAGCCTGGATGAAAGAAAAACATATTGCAAATGGATCTATTCAATAGGATACCATTTACATAAATTTTAAAAACATAAAAACAATTTTATGTTGTTATGAATACATACATAAATAGTACAAGCATAAATAGTGCATGGGGGCTGGGCCTGGTGGCTCATGCCTGTAATCCCAACACTTTGGGAGGCAGAGGTGGGAAGATCACCTGAGGTCAGGAGTTCGAGACCAGCCTGGCCAACATGGTGAAACTTCGTCTCTACTAAAAATACAAAAATCAGCCCAGCATGGTGATGTGCACCTATAATCCCAGCTACTCAGGAGGCTGAGACAGGTGAATTGCTTGAACCCAAGAGACGGAGGTTGCGGTGAGCTGAGATCACGCCACAGCTCTCCAGCCCGGATGACAGAGCAAGACTCCATCTCAAAAGAAAAAAAAAAAAAAGAAAAAAAAGCGTGGGAATGATAAACACTTCTGAGGAGAAAGGAAGGGAAAATTAAGAGGTTGGGGGGCGGAACGGTGTTGCTATATATATATATATACACACACACACACACACACATATAAAAAACACAATTCTCAGAAAACACTCAAGATATCTGAAGCCAATTTGGCAAAATGTTAACATCTAGTCTGGTGGTGGGTACATATGTACCTGTCACACTGTTTTTGTAAGATTGAATTACCTCATAACTAAAAATATTAATAAAAAAGATAAAATATTTAGAACATACAGAACAGTATAAAGGAGAAAATAAAGTTTACTCATAATTCTATCCCTCCAACATTACCCTGCTAACATTTTGGCATATTTCCTTTCTTCTTCTTCTGAGCATATTTTAAAATATTTTAAAAACATAACAGCCCATTGTATGTACAATTTTGTATCCTGCTTTTTTTTCTATTATAAAAATCTTTATGGTGTTTAAAAACACTGAAATTTCTTTTTTTTTTTCAATTTATTTTTTGTAGAGATGGGGTCTCGCTTTGTTGCCCAGGCAAGTCTGGAGCTCCTGGTCTCAAGTGATCCTCTAGTTTTAGCCTCTCAAAGTGTGTTATTTCAACAATTGTTAAAATTGTTGGACATGATAGGGGAAAATGAGTTCTATTTGAAGTGGAATAATAATACCTTGAATAACAGTATTTAAGGTACTTGAATACTATGATTTGAATCATGCCTATCTCTGAGCCAGCTTGAGGGTGTGAGCCTGGGCATATGTGTTGTCTGGTATAAACAGCTGTCCTTCATAGACGGTCTTAAACTTTTGAGCAGAGCAAGTGAGTGTGTGTGTGTGTGTCTTTCTGTGTTTAAGGCTTTTCCTGTCCAGTTTTTTAAGAAAATGAAGGAAAACATACATTTACCCTTAAAATCTATTTCTTATAATCCACATTCGAATTCAATAGCTGTTTTTCTTTTAAGAGAAGAATCAGTGCATTAAGTTAACTGGGCACAAGAAATTGTGAAATTTAAAAGGAGGAAGAGTGTGAAAATGACAACTTTTTATATATGTGAAGAAAGGAGGGCTGGGTACCGTGGCTCATGCCTGTAGTTCCAGCACTTTGGGAGACTGATGTGGGAGGATCACTTGTACGCAGGAGTTCCAGACCAGCCTGGGCCACATAGTGAGACCCTATCTCTATTAAAAAAAAAAAAAAAAAAAAAAAAGACGGGGCAGGGGGGCGGTGGGGAAGACTGGAGTCTAAAGGCACACAATCCTAAACCAACAGATAAGCATTCAGGAAATGCTCACCAAAGGTTTCGTGTCTAGCTTTTTCAGTAGCTTCTTTTATCTTCTGGTCATGAACTTGAACATCCCAGGCTTCAGTGTCGCCCTATAAATGGAAAAACAGAGGAGAAGGGTTAGAGCCAGATAATTGTATTCAGTAATAACAATCCTACTTATTATTATTTTTAATCTCTGCCCCACTGTAAACGAGTTGTAGAAAATCTGGCTCAGGGGTGGAGAACCGCTGGTGTCTCCAGGCGAGCTCCAGAGGGAGCATTACTGGCCCTGCAGGAGGCCGTTTGTAGCCTCCTGGCTCAGATGTTTCATCCTAGAACTCATCTCCTCTCCCCCTCCACGCAGCCCCTCGCCCGCATCTGCCGCTCTAACCCCGTCCCGGCCCCTGCCCTTTCACCCCAATTATCCTGTTTCTGGCGTTGAAGACCCGCTTCTGCCTGCACAGCTCCGCGTGCCTCCTCTTGGCCAGGTTGGCGTCCTGCCGCAAGTCCCTGGGCAGCGCCACCGCCATGGTCTGGGAACCCACGGAAAGCCTAAGGGATTTTTAGAACACGCAGTATCAGGAGAACAGACGACGAAAATAAGCAAGCTGTAGCGCAGGCGAGGTTGGCTCCCTAGGTCGGGCAGGGGAAAGACAAGCCTTTAGCACGGTTTTCCGTCGGGCTCCCAGCGACGCCGCAGAGGAACAGCAGATCCCGCTCTCTCAGAAATGTCAACAACTCGTTGCTAAGGAACGGCTCCGCGCTCGCCGCGTCTCGCTCTCTTCTCGCGACACTTGGCGAATCCCTTCCCGCGCTTTTTCCGCGGGCGCTTGAGAACGCGGGTGAGGCGTGGAGGGCGGCGCCATGGGCCACCTAGAGCTGCTGCTTGTGGAAAATTTCAAGTCGTGGCGGGGCCGCCAGGTCATTGGCCCCTTCCGGAGGTTCACCTGCATCATCGGCCCCAACGGCTCTGGTAACTGAGCAGCTCAGGGCGCCACCGGAGCGCCTCCGCCGTCCCAGGCGTCCAGGCCACACGTGGCCTGTGGGGTATGGGAGCTGCCGCAGGCGCCTGGCCGGCCTTCCCCTTCCAGTCCTGGACCCTGACCTCGACTGGATCCCGGCCTGGCCTGGCCCAGCCCCTGCCCATCACCCCTGGCCCTCGCCTTCCACCTCAGGGGTCCTGACCCTTGTCCCTCCGCCCCACCTCGGTCCCCACCCTTGTCCCTCCGCCCCACCTCGGTCCCCACCCTCGCCCCCCACCTCAGAGGTCCCGACCCTTCCTCTCGGCCCCGCCTCGGGCCCCACTCTCGCCCTCCACCTCCTGGCTCCCGACCCTCCTCCGTCACCCTGGGGGTCCCCACCCCACCTCAGCTCCGGCCCTCGCCCTTCATCTCAGGGGCCCCCAACCCTCGCCCCCCACCCTGGGGCGCCCACCCTCGCCCTCCACCCCGGGGGTCCTGACGCTTCCTCTCCGCCCCAGTCCCGCCCTGGGCCCTGTTCTCTGCCCTCACTCCTGCTTCGGGGACGGCTCTGGCCTTTGGCCCTGGTCACTGTCGTCCCTTTTCCCTTATCCGACGTTGAAGTGAGAGGGAGCTGTCGAGGAGGTAATGGGTTCCAAGCAGCCGGAACCACCATTTGGATCCAAGGGAGCTTTGACCCAGGAATGTCGTGACGATGACCCAGTTGACTGAGCTTTTGCTGAGTTCCTGGCGACACCGTCTTTGGTTAGCCATGGCACATGGCTGCTCTCCCCATTTTATAGTTGGGGAAACTGAGGTCTGGAGAGGCCAGAGGACTTGCGAAGGTCTCTACTAATAATACCAAAATTAGCTGGGTGTGGTGGCGCGCGCCTGTAATCCAAACTACTCTGGAGGCTGAGGCAGGAGAATCGCTTGAACCTGGGAGGTGGAAGTTGCAGGGAGCCAAGATCACGCCATTGCACTCCAGCCTGGCAACACAGTGTGACTCTTGTCTCAAAAAAAAAAAAGGCTGGGCGCGGTGGCTCACACCTGTAATTCCAGCACTTTAGGAGGCCGAGGTGGGTGGATCATGAGATCAGGAGTTCGAGACCAGCCTGACTAACATGGTGAAGCCCTGTCTCTACTAAAAATACAAAAATTAGCCGGGTGTTGTGACATGCACCTGTAATCCCAGCTACTGAGGAGGCTGAGGCAGGAGAATCGCTTGAACTCGGGAGACAGAGGTTGCAGTGAGCCAAGATAGCGCCACTGCACTCCAGCCTGGGTAACAAGAGCGAGACTTCGACTCTAAAATAAAATAAAATAAAATAAGACAAATATAAAATAAAATTGGCTGGGCGCCGTGGCTCATGCCTATAATCCCAGCACTTTGGGAGGCCGAGGCGGACGGATCACCTGAGGTCAGGAGTTAGAGAACAGCCTGGCCAACATAGTGAAACCCCCGTCTGTACTAAAAATACAAAAATTAGCTGAGGGTGGTGGCACGTGCCTGTAATACCAGCTACTTGGGAGACTGAGGCAGGAGAATCACTTGAACCCGGGAGGCGGAGGTTGCAGTGAGCCAAGGCTGTGCCACTGCATTCCAGCCTGGGCGACAGAGCAAGACTCCGTCTCAACAAAAAAATAAGGCCTGGCATGGTGGCTCACACCTGTAATTCCATCACTTTGGGAGGCTGAGGCAGGCAGATCACTGGAGGCAGGGGTTCAAGACCAGCCTGGCCAATATGGTGAAACCCCATCTGTACTAAAAATACAAAAAAGCCTGGCGTGGTGGTGCACGCCTGTAGTCCCAGCTACTCAGGGGACTGAGGCAGGAGAATCACTTGAACCTGGGAGGCGGAGGTTGCAGTGAGCTGAGATCGCACCACTGCACTCCAGCCTGGGCAAGAACAGAACAAGACTCCATCTCAAAAAAAAATAATAAATAAATAAATAAATAAATAAATAAAATGCACCGTTCAGTGGTTTTTAATATATTCAAAAGTTGTGCAACCATCATCACCATCTACTTCCAAAACATTTTCATTGCCCCCAAAGAAACCTTGTACTCATTAGCAATCACTCCCTGTTATCTCCTCTCCACCTAGCCCCTGGTATCTATTAATTCACTTTCTGTCTCTGTGGATTTACCTATTTGGGACATTTCGTAGAAATAGAATCAGACAACAGATGGCCTTTTGTGTCTGACTTCTTTCACTTAGCATAATGTTTTTCAGATTCATCTATGTTACTCCTTGTATTAGTACTTATTTCCTTCTTATTTTCAAATAACATTCCACTGTATAGATACACTACATTTTGTTTATCCATTCATCAGTTGATAGTTTGGGTTGTTGCCACTTTGTGGTATGTTATGCTGCCTTGACTCTCTTGACAGACTATACCTTTATTAGGCAGGGACAATATTAATGAAATTTAATGGAATAAATGGATTTGGATGAGAAGTATTTATTTTAGGCAGATTTAAATAAGGATTGACTTATTGATTTTATAGTTTATGTTTAGTTCTGTTACTTAATACTTAAATTACTTAATAATTTAATTCAGTGAATGTTTATCTTGTCTCGTATGCACTGTCTTACAATAGCCCTCAATCTGCAGATTATCCATTAACCCAAAAAAGCCGTTTCATACTTGTTAGTTGACTGAGACTCAGCTAAGTAAATTTGCAGCAATTTATTTCTAGTTCTTTTTAGAAAGACCCTAAACCTCTAAAACTAAGCCGTATTTCCGGTGGCTGGTAGTATTCCTTTGCTTTGTTCCTGTTACTTTCCTACTTTTGGCATTGAAAATTAATTATTTCTTTTGTCTTGAGATGGAGTCTTCCTCTCTTGCCCAGGCTGGAGTACAGTGGTGTAATATCAGCTCACTGCAACCTCTGCCTTCTGGATTCAAGCGATTCTCCTGCCTCAGCCTCCCGAGTAGCTGGGATTACAGGCGCACGCCACCACAGCTGGCTAATTTTTTGTATTTTAGTAGAGACGGGGTTTCACCATGTTGGTCAGGCTGGTCTCGAACCCCTGACCTCAGGTGATCTTCCTGCCTCGGCCTTCCAAAGTGCTGGGATTACAGGCGTGAGCTGCTGTGCCCAGCCTGAAAATTTAAACTGCTTCGTGGATATAGAGGAAGGGATGTGAAAAGGAGAAATAATAGTGATGGTGACAGCTGCATTGACATTGCACCTTGGAAATTGTCTTAGAGAAAATTATGGGCCAATGATTGGGTAACAGATGTAACATTGGGGTTAGGAATGCCCACAACTACCCTTAGGTTCAGTAATTTGTTGGGAAAACTTACAGGATTCTACATATAGTTTGACTCAATACTATTATTTATTACAGTGAAAAAATACAAAGTGAACTCAGCAAAGGGAAACGGTGTATGGGGCAAAGTCTTAGGAAACCAGTTACGAGATTCTAAGTCCTTACCTATTGGTGTCACTCAGTGCTTCATTCCTCCAGCAGCTAGTCCATACATGTGAAATGTTGCCCACCAGGGAACCTCACTAAAGACTCAATGTGCAGCGTTTTTATCGGGAGATTGTCACATAGGCACCGTTTGCCTATCATGTACCCAAGTTCCAGAATGTTCTTAGGCCAGACCTTCCTCAAAAAAAATTATAAAATAATATTCCAGAATCCTAGAAAGAAAGCATATGTTCAGATTAAATCAGATTGTTTGCACAGATAGTTTAGGCACTGTGAGCCATTCTTAATAGGGAATGTTAGAAACCCTCCCAACATCCAAATCCAAATCCCTGTAAGCCAGCCAACCTTGTAAGTAGGACTTTCAAAAGATAACAGTATCAAGCCTGCTATATAAATTTTCTGTAGCTCCATCTCATACCAATCATAAACAATTTTAATCTAGCCCTTGATCCTGGATTTAGTTAGCTTCTCTTGTTTCATTTATTTATTTATTTAGAGTTGGAGTCTCTCCTCGTTGCCCAGGCTGGAGTGCAGTGGTACAATCTCAGCTCACTGCAACCACCGCCTCCTAGGTTCAAGTGATTCTCTTGCCTCAGCCTCCTGAGTAGCTGGGACTACAGGTGCATGCCACCAAGCTCGGCTATTTTTTTATACTTTTTGGTAGAGAGGGGGCTTCACCATGTTGGCCAGGCTAGTCTCGAATTCTTGACCTCAGGTGATCTCACCTTGGCCTGCCAAAGTGCTAGGATTATAGGCGTGAGCCACCACGTCCAGCCTTAGCCTCTCTTTTTCAGAGTATATGAGGATTTGGTGCTGCACCAATGCTTTAGGTGGTAGTTTCCATATTTATAAAATGAGGATAACTGAAACTCAGTGAAGTTAAATGATTTGCCATGGTGTGATACCTAACAATGGAAGAGAGCTGGGATTTAGATAGGTGTATTTCAGTCCTTAAATTTAGACCTCTTAATAGTCTACAATAGATGCATAGAAGAAACAAGTTATCTACATCAAATATTTCAGTCATGCATTTTGAACATTGATTAAAAAGGACATGTCTTTTGGCTATATTTCACTTCGATTGGTGGCCTGATTTCTTCAGCTCTGAGTAGGGCTTTTTATCATTAAGAATGAATAATGTTTTATCTCTTTTCTTCTCCAGGAAAATCTAATGTAATGGATGCACTTAGTTTTGTAATGGGAGAGAAAATAGCTAATTTAAGAGTGAAAACTATTCAAGAACTCATTCATGGAGCACATATTGGAAAACCTATTTCTTCTTTTGCAAGTGTAAAAATTGTATATGTGGAAAAAAGTGGCGAAGAGAAAACATTTGCAAGGATTATCCGAGGTATTTTTTTATAATTTTTTTTCGTTTTATTTTTCAAGAGTCAAGTAAGATTGCCCATTTTTTCTTTCTTTGGGGGGTATGGTTTATTATTCTACTGGTGTAATGAGCTAGAGTTCTTTTTTCTCTTGCATAGCATATCTCAGAAGCAAGTAACAGAACCTGTTTGATTCGCCACATAATTCTCCAATTATGTCTGCTTTTCTTTAACTGACATAATTGTTCAAATCCCCCTACTGTCAAATAACATCTTAAAATCTGGATATTTGGTTAAGTTGAAGGAGGGAGGGCCGGGTATAGTGGCTCATGCCTGTAATCCCAGCACTTTGGGAGGCCGAGGTGGGTGGATCACGAGGTCAGGTGATTGAGACCATCCTGGCTAACAGGATGAAACCCCGTCTCTACTAAAACTACAAAAAATTAGCCGGGCGAGGTGGCAGGCACCTGTAGTCCCAGCTACTCGGGAGGCTGAGGCAGGAGAATGGCGTGAACCTGGGAGGCAGAGCTTGCAGCGAGCCGAGATCGTGCCACTGCACTCCAGCCTGGGCGACAGAGCAAGACTCCGTCTCAAAAAAATAATAATAAGATGAAGGAAGGAGTACCCTGAAGACAGAGAAATCATAAAATTTATTCTTGAGGTTCTTTATGTTTATCAGTTTTTCTTAGTGATGAACAAATTGTATGCATATTTTTGGTTTTATTATAGACAGTTTTTTCTACCACCAAAAAGCAACTTGAGTGAAATGTTTGAATTTGTGTGTGTGTGTATATATATTTACGGGAAAAGAGCGGGGATTTGGGAAAGAGGAAGAAATTTTTTTTAAAGGTATGGATAGATAAGAGACCAGTGGTTGCATTCTTTTGAGCCTTTGATCAGTTGTTCACATGTGACAGGGGTAGAGGCATAGTCATTTATGCATTAGGCTAGCTCAGTGAATCTGCATTTTTATATAAGATAATATAGGCTGGGCATGGGGCTCATGCCTATAATCCCAGCACTTTGGGAGGCCACAGCAGGACGATTGCTTGAACTCGGGAGTTTGAGACCAGCCTGGGCAACATGGTGAGACCCTGTCTACAAAAAATTAGCTGTGTGTGGTAGTGTGAGCCTGTAGTCCCAGTACTTAGGAGGCTGAGGTGGGAAGATGACTTGAGTCTGGGAGGTCTAGGATACAGTGAGCCAAGATTGCGCCACTGCACTCCAACCTGGGCAACAGAGCAAGACCCTGTCTCAGAAAAAAAAAAGATAAAGATAGGGCAGAGGAGACAATCAGATATGCATTTATCTCAGGTGAGCAGAGGGATGGCTTTTGAGTTTTGTCCTTTGTCCTGTACATGTGAAGATAAGCTATCAATTTATATTGTCAGGTTGAAATTCAACAGAATTGTTTTAGGGTAAAGATCTTGGGGCCCACAAGGAATTTCCCTGTGAGTAAATTGTGAGGGAGGCGTGCAGTTTTTGTTGCTGTTGTTGTTGTTTTTTAATCTTTACAGCTACCTTATTTAGTAACAAAATAGGAGGTAAGTTTGCATGACCTAGTTCCCAGGTTGACTTTTCCCTTTGGCTTAGTGAGTTAGGGGTTCTGAGATTTATTTTCCTTTTACATCCTGACTAGGATATATGCTCCTTCAGATAAGAGACTTTCATGTGTTTTGTTCGCCACTGTAAAAGAGACCTTGACATGTAATGGATACTCAATATTTGTTGATTCATTAAATGCATTTATTCCCATGTATATTATTATATAACTGGCCATTTCAATAAGAAAAATAATTTTATTAAACTTTCAGTGGATTTTGAAGTATATCTGGTATTTATATATTTTTTATCAGGGTTTTTTTTTTATTTTAGGGAGATGCTCAGAATTTCGCTTTGATGATAATCTTGTGAGTCGTTCTGTTTACATTGCAGAGTTGGAAAAGATAGGCATAATAGTCAAAGCACAAAATTGTTTAGTTTTTCAGGTAAGTAGCTGTAGTAGTTTATTTGATTCAGAGTTTTGAAAATACGTCACTATATTTTATATGTTGATGTGCATTACTGTTTTTAAAAGGGAACTGTAGAGTCAATTTCAATGAAGAAACCCAAAGAAAGGACCCAGTTTTTTGAGGAAATCAGCAGTTCAGGAGAGCTTATAGGAGAATATGAAGAAAAGAAAAGAAAGTTACAAAAAGCCGAAGAGGATGCACAGTTTAATTTTAATAAGAAAAAAAATGTAGCAGCAGAGCGCAGACAAGCAAAATTAGAGAAGGAAGAGGTAAGATGTCGCGAAGATGTAACCATTAGTTGTTGGATATAAAACTTTCTATGTTAGAATCACTAGGTATGGGCTTGGGGTTACCAAGAAGATTAATTTAATAGTATAAGACAATTAAAGCCCAATATTCATTAAGATAAACTTTTTGATATATTTCCCACTATTTGGGTTTTTCTTTCCGAATAGGCGGGACAGCCTGAACTAGAAAAATGTCTGATTTTCCCAACTAAAAACAAACTTGAGGGGTTTATGTCTTATGTGGCAAAGGCTCTCAGATGTTTGGGTATTAAACCCCTTATGCTCTTAAAAATTATTGAGGACCCCAAAGAGTTTTTGTTCATATGGGTTATATCTATTAATATTTATTGTATGTGAAATTAACACTGGAAATTTAAAAAATATTTTAATGATCCGTGTAAAAATAGCAATAAACTCATTACATGTTAATATAAATAGCATTTTTATGAAAGATAACTGTATTTTCCAAAACCAATTAGAAGAGAGACATTGTTTTACCACGTTTATAATTTCCTTAATGTCTAACTTGATAAAAGACAGCTGGATTCTCATAAACACTTCTGTGTTAAATCTTACTTATGCTAAGGCCTAGCAATTTTGTCCACACTGTCAGTGCAAGTGTCGACACATTGAAATAGACAAACTCTTAGTATTATTATGAAAATAATTTTGCTTTCAGGAACTCCCTAAAAGGGTCTCGGGAACCTCCTAGGAGGCCATGACCACATAACCTGCAAATGTATTTCTGTACATTTCTTGGGCCCCTTCACAATGCCTAATATAGTACCTTGTCTTCGGTTGTAGTTAAAGTGATATTTTTGAAACTCAAATCAGATCCTAACTTTCCATGCATAAAACCTTCCAGTGTAGTGCTTCTCACTGCACTGAGAATCTTGTCTCTTTTTTTTTTCCCCCAGACTGGAGTGCAGTGGCGCGATCTTGGCTCACTGCAAGCTCCGCCTCCTGGGTTCACGCCATTCTTCTGCCTCAGCCTCCCCAGTAGCTGGGACTACAGGCGCCCGCCACCGCGCCCGGCTAATTTTTTTTGTATTTTTAGTAGAGACGGGGTTTCACCGTGGTCTCATTCCCCTGACCTCGTGATCTGCCTGCCTCGGCCTCCCAAAGTGCTGGGATTACAGGCTTGAGCCACCGCGCCTGGCCAAGAATCTTGTCTCTTATAAGGCGTACTAGCCTTGTCTCTGTTTACCTCTTGAGCCTTAACTTCCTACGCTTTGCTGCCACCTTGGCCTTTATTATGTGTTGAACACACCAAACTCCTTTCTATTCTGGGGCTTTTGCTATTTCCTCTGCCTAGATAGCTGCATGCCTGATTTTGCATACCTGGTAGTCTCTCATTCATGTTTTTATTAAAAAGCCATTTTCTCAGGTAGGCATTCACTGTTCATTCCTCCAATCTAAATTAGCACCCTTTCCCTTGTACTAGCACATTACCCTATTTTGTTTCTTTTGTAGCGTTTATTGCTGTATAAAATTATCTTGTTTATTATTTGTTTGCTTGTCTGTCAACAAAGAGTCAAACTCTGTAAAAATATTTGAAGAGATTTATTCTGAGCCAAATATGAGTGACCATGGCCTGTGACACAGCTCTAAGGAGATCCTGAGAACATGTGCCCAAGGTGGTTGGGCCACAGCTAGGTTTTATACATTTTGGGGGACAGAAGACATCAGTCAATACTTGTAAGATGTATGTTGGTTCATTCTGGAAAGGAGGGGGAGCCAGGGCTTCCAGGTTATAGGTGGATTCAAAGATTTTCTGATTGGCAATTGGTTGAAAGAGTTTTATCTAAAGACCTGGAATCAATAGAAAGCAAATGTCTGGGTTAAGATAAGGGATTGTAGAGACCAATGTTCTTGTTATGCACATGAAGCCTCCAGGTAGCAGGCTTCAGAGAGAATACATTGTAAATGTTTCTTATCAGACTTAAAAAGGTATCGGACTCTTAGTTGGTTGTCTCTTGGTTCAGGAAAAAAGGTTTGGAAAAGGGAAAGGGGATTCTCTACAGAATGTAGATTTTTTTCCCCACAAGAGACAACTTTGCACGGCTATTTCAAGATATGGCGAAGAATATGCAGTTAAAATATTTTAATTTCCTTCCTTATCTGTCATGTGATACTATGCCAGCATCAGGTTGGAAAGTAAGCTATATTATATAGGGTTGAATAAAACCCCTCTGGCCAGTCATGGCGCCTCATGCCTATAATCCCAACGCTTTGGGAGACCGAGGCAGGCAGATTACTTGAGGTCAGGAGTTTGAGACCAGCCTGGCCAACATGGAGAAACCCCGTCTCTACTAAAAATACAAAAATTAGCTGGGCGTGGTGGCACATGCCTGTAATCCCAGCTACTCAGGAGGCTGAGGCAGGAGAATCACTTGAACCTAAGAGGCAGAGGTTGCAGTGAGCTGAGATCGCACCACTGCACTTTAGCCTGGGCGGCAGAGTGAGACTCTGTCTCAAAAAAAAAAAAAAACAAACAAACAAAAAAACCTCTGATGAGACTTTGTAAAGCAGAATCCCCAGGCTCCCTAGATAGAAATTTGGGCAAGAGAAGAAAAAACATCAGAGTTTAGTCCTCGTGTTTATTCTCTGACTTTTCTTTCTCTCTTCTCCCCATTAGAATAAGTGTAATATAAATTGCACAAGAGCAGGGTTGGGCTGGGTATGGTGGCTCACATCTTTAATCCCAGTACTTTGGGAGGCCAAGGTGGGAGCATCCCTTGAGCCCAGGAGTTCGCGACTAGCCTGGGCAACATAGTGAGACCTCACCTCTACAAAAATAAAAATAAAAAACTTTACCTGGTGTGGTGGCACACGCCTGTCTTTCCAGCCACTCAGGAGGCTGACACAGAAGGATCTCTTGGGCCCAGGAGGTTGAGGCTACAGTGAGCTGTGATCGTGCCATTGCATTCTAGCCTGGGTGAGAGAGCAAAACTCTGTCTCAAACAAACAAACAAACAAACAGGATCAGGGATAGTCTGTCTTATTTTCTGCTATATTCTCAATGCATAGACGAGCGCCTGGCACATAGTAGATACTCAATACATATTTGAAGAAGTAAATGAAAAATGGATGTTTCTTATTAGTGATGTTTCTCTGTGTCTTCATATTTTCTAATATGTGTACATGTCCTTGGTTTTGTTAGTGGAAAGGAGTGGCAGCAGTGGAAGTCAGACTATAATAATCACAATATACTGAACTGCAAAATTTAAACATTTTAAGGACAGTTAGAACAAAACAACTTCCTAATTGTTTTTTTACAACATCCTAGTGGATAGCCTGTTACTTTGAATACTTCCAGTATTGATTAGGAGCTCCTCTTGAGGTAGCCTGTTCCTTTATTTTTTTAATAGCACAAATGTTAAGGAAATTATTATTTTTCACATATAATTTAGCACTGTAAGAGTCCTGTTTTATCGGTAGAAAAACTACTTCCTGTAGTAGGAATTTTTCCTGGAGTCATTGAATTTAAAGTTGCTAGCACCTTATAAGTCATATCACACTCTTCTTTCAGTTTACAAAGGAGAAAGCTGATGCCAGAAATACTGATTGAGTTGTCAAACTCACAGGTCCAGACAAAAGGGACCCAGGTTAATGCATGCCACTTTGTTGTTCTTATCATCATACCACTGAGCACAAGAACACAAAATCATTTACTGGTGTATTGGGTTATTTAAAAAGTATATTCAGAAACTCTCGCCAAATTATGCTACTTTTGACGAGAACATTATGTCCTAATAACAAATAAAAATTCATTAGTTAATTTGTTGGTATAGTAGTTGAGTTTATGAAAGGCCGACTTAAATATACTCCCTTTTAACTGCTGTTGAATTATACTCTTTTATAGGCAGAACGTTACCAGAGTCTCCTTGAAGAACTGAAAATGAACAAGATACAACTGAAACTTTTTCAACTATACCATAATGAGAAAAAGATTCATCTCCTGAACACAAAGTTAGAGCATGTGAATAGGGATTTGAGTGTCAAAAGAGAGTCTTTGTCTCATCATGAAAACATAGTTAAAGCCAGGAAAAAGGAACATGGAATGCTAACTAGACAACTACAACAAACAGAAAAAGAATTAAAGTGAGTTTTTAAAAGTAGATATTAACAGTTGGGTTATATGTAGCTTGATAGAGGAAATAATATAAGTGACACTTTGAAAATTGATTTTAAAAATAAGCTTTTTACTTTGGAATACTTTTAGATATACAGAAAAATTATAAAGATAGTATAGGCCAGGTGCGGTGGCTCACGCCTGTAATCCCAGCACTTTGGGAGGCTGAGGCAGGTGGATCACGAGGTAAGGAGATCGAGACCATCCTGGCCAACACGGTGAAACCCCGTCTCTACTAAAAATACAAAAAATTAGCCGGGCATGGTGGCAGGCGCCTGTAGTCCCACCTACTCGGGAGTCTGAGGCAGGAGAATGGCGTGAACCTGGGAGGTGGAGCTTGCAGTGAGCCGAGATCGCGCCACTGCACTCCAGCCTAGGCAACAGAGCGAGACTCCGTCTCAAAAAAAAAAAAAAGATAGTATAGAATGGTCCTGAAGTGGTGGTGTTTTTCTGGGGTAATACCCAAGGTTCATTGGCTCACAGCAAGGAAATCAAGGACGCAGACACACAAGGAGTGAAGTTAAGAGTGGAGGTTTAATAGGTGAAAGAGAAAAGTTTTCTCTCATGCAGAGAGAAGGGCTCCCAATTGGGTCTTCTGGTCCACAGTGAAGTACAAGAGGTTTTATAGATGAGCTTGAGGAGGCGGTGTCTGATTTAGGGCATGAAGGGTTGGTCAGATCAGGTATTCCATTTGCATAGCATGTGAAGAACTGGTTAGGACTAGGTGTGCCATTTGCATAGTGCACAAAGAAGCTGGCAACCCCACCCTAATTTTTTATTATGCAGATTCTGTACCTGGCTGGCGCCATGTTGCCAGCTTTTCTACTGTACACGTGGTGACAAAGAAAAGGGAAGATGGAACCTTCATGTTGAACATAGCTGGCTTCTGAGTAGCCCCTTTCTATTGGCTCAGCTGCCGGCATTCACTCGTGCAAGCTTCCAGCTTGCTTATGTATGTTTGTAGCCTGATTTTTCAGGCTCTTCTTTGTTAGAAGAGAAATGATTTGGGGGCTGCTTTTTGTTAAAAGGGAAGCTCTGCTGAGGACTCTCTCAACCTTCACTATCTGCCTAAATAATTTATTTTTAGCTCCTGTATCAGTCCCATATTCCCAAAACTCAGTTTCTCCTGTTATTAACATCTTACATTATTATGATACATTGTCAGAATTAATAAATATTGATACATTAACTAAAGTCCATACTTTATACATATTTTCTCAGTTTTTGCCTAATGTCCTTTTTATGATCCAGAATACCATATTACATTTAGTTATATGTCTCCTTAGGCACCTTTTAGCTGTGACAGTTCTCGTTTTTGATGAACTTGACAATTTTGAGGAATATTGGTCAGTTTTTTTGTAGAACATCTTTCAGTTGGGATTTGTCTGATGGTTTTCTCATAATTAGACTGAAGATACAGACTGTGGGGAGGAAGACCACAGAAGTAAAATGTCATTCTCATTATATTCTATCAGAGTGTCAGTGTATTATATATGTTACATGACATTTATCATGTACTATATCATATGTCATGTCAACATGGTATCACTGTTGATGTTGACCTTGATCACCTGACTGAAGTAGTGTTTGTCATGTTTCTTCTCTGTGAGGTTATTTTTTCTCCCTTTTCATACTATAATCTTTGAGAGGAAGTCACTATGCTTAGCCCACACTTAAGGAGTAAGGAGAGTTATGTTTTACCTTGAGGGCAAAGTATCTACATGATTTATTTGGAATTCTGCACAGATTTGTCTCTACTTAATTATTTTAAAATTAAATTAATTGTTGTTTGTTTACATCAGTATAGATTTATGGATATTTTGCATTTAGAGTTATAATCCAATATTACATTGTTGATTTTGTTGCTTTGATTGTTCCTGCTGTGGCCACTGAGAACTCTTTGAGTTGGCTCCTGTGTCCCTTTGAAATATTCTCATTATTGTGATTTTTTTGGGAGCTCTTCCTTACTTTCTAGAAGATAAGTATCTTCTAGTGTCATCTTGTATAAGCCAGTCCAAGCATCAGCTTGCCCCAGCTTGTATGAGCCTGCCCCAGGCTCTCCAAGGAACCCTGGTTCCTTTTATCGGAGAACAGTATTAGAAACCAACATCTAGGTGGTAGGTGTGTTCGTTGCTGCTGGCGTGTCCTTGCTTCTAGGCTTTCTCAGCTGTTGGAACTAGGAAATACCTGTGTATACTATTTATACACATAGCTATAAATATTTTCATATGTGACCATCTATATTAAGCTAAACATGAGTTCATATTGATGTCTCCCAATTCTAAGCCATTACCACATTAATCATTCTAGCCTTCTCTTGCTTATCTGTAACCTCCCACTTCAACAATGGGAAATCTGGCTTCTACCATCTGCCATCCGTTTGCTTAATTGTGCATTTCCAGTAATCACGTGTAATAGTGTCAGAATTGTTAACCCATACCCCCATGGAAAGCATCTTTGTAACTATAGTATAGTACTTATGTACAATTCTTCTGTTTTTAGTCTTACAGACTCCACTCATTTCTAGAATTAGATCAGCATGTTTTCCTTCCACCCCTTCAGTAAGGCTGTTTCTACATTTATAATAAAGTTAGATTTTTTATTGCATTCTACATTCCATCTAGGATCCCTTAGCCTCCTGAGTGATTCTTTTTTAATTTGCTTACATTAAGGTTCATCCTTGGTGCTGTAAAGTAATACAGGTTTTGGCAAATTCATAGTGTCAAGTGTCTACCACTACAGTACCACTCTCAAAAGTGACCGTGTGCTTTATTCACCCCTCCCCCTGACCTTGCTCAACCTTTGGCAGCCATTGATCTGCTTACAGTCTCTGAAAGTTGATTTTTAGGATTTCTTTTTTAAAGTGGTTTGATCAAAACAACTTCTTCCCTTTATATATTAAAGAAATGGAATTTTCTTTAAAGCAAACATTTTTCCCTTTTCAGGTCAGTTGAAACCCTTTTAAATCAGAAGAGGCCTCAGTACATTAAAGCCAAAGAAAACACTTCTCACCACCTTAAGAAATTAGATGTGGCTAAGAAATCAGTAAAGGACAGCGAAAAACAATGTTCTAAACAGGAAGATGATATAAAAGCCCTGGAGACAGAGCTGGCTGATTTAGATGCTGCATGGAGAAGTTTTGAAAAGCAGATTGAGGAAGAAATTTTACATAAAAAGCGAGACATTGAACTGGAAGCCAGTCAGGTAAAAAAGGACAACTTAGGGGAAATCTTATGTTTCTATTATTTCAGCCTCTTTGAATTAGAAAAAAATTTAAAAGATGACCTCTCTGATATTTTAAGAGATTATCCTCAGTGTAAATTGTGGGGATTTAAATTTTTCAGCCTGTATACAGAACTAAATTTATTTATTTTTAATTTTAATTTTGTAGAGAGAGGGTCTCACTGTGTCACTCAGGCTGGAGTGCAGTTGCATAATCATGATGCAGGATTTTTTTTGTTTGTTTTTGAGATGGAGTTTCGCTCTTATTGCCCAGGTTGGAGTGTAATGGTGTGGTCTTGGCTCACCGCAACCTCCGCCTTCTGGGTTCAAGCAATTCTCCTGCCTCAGCCTCCTGAGTAGCTGGGATTACAGGCATGCGCCACCATGCCTGGCTAATTTTGTATATTTAGTAGAGACGGGGTTTCTCCATGTTGGTCAGGCTGGTCTCAAACTCCCGACCTCAGGTGATCCACCTGCCTTGGCCTCCCAAAGTGCGGGGATTACAGGTGTGAGCCACCATGCCCGGCCGATGCAGGATTTTTCTCAGTCACTTTGTCAGCCAGAGACCCTCAGTTGGTGACGCCCTTGCCCAGGCCTTGCTTGGTCCCACGTTCACTGCAGGAGACACCCTGTCCACTCAGCCTGCCAGGCTGCACCTGGCCTGCACTCTGGCGTGAATCCCACAGCTGCCACGACTGCTCACTCAGCCCCCAGCAGAAGAGGGTGTGTGAGCAAGCAAGTTTAGTTTCCAGCCAGCTGTTCCAAGTACCGGCACAGAAGCAGGCTTCATGTGGTGCTTGGAACTGGACCAGGCGTGTCGCAAGCCACTTCCACAGTGGGCTCTGGCGCCCAGATGAGGGGAACACAGTGGCACCCAGGCAAGGGTGCTCGTGACCCTAAAGCCCCAGAGGGGGTGTTACAGTGTGCTAATCAGCTCTTTAGTCCTGTCTGCAGCCAGAAGGATGCACGTCTGAAGGCTTGTTAACAGCTCTGTCAGCCCCTTGACCCACTCTGGCCCTCAGCTCCGGGGCTTGCTCGGCCCCACCACTGCTTCCTGTCGTGTGGGGCAGCTGCCCTCTGCCAGCAGAGGGCAGAGGGCCACAGTGTTTCAGCCTTCTGTGTACCCACGTTCAGTGGGTCCTGAGTTCTTGTCCTGCATCTAAGAAGAATGAAGCTACACTGGCAATCGAAGAGTGAGGAAGGCAAAGAAGAATTTTATTGAGCTATGAAACAGCTCTCAGCAGAGAGGGGATGCAAGAGGTCATCCACTACCTGAAGTCAGGTGGTTTCTCCCCCAGTGTGGCTGGGTCTGGGGCTTTTATGGACTCAGAATGGAGGAATGTGTACTGATTGGTTTGTGAGTATGCAAAAAAAGGCTAAAACAACGGCACCACCCTAAAGTGGGTACAACAATGTGAAAAACCAATTAGGGAAGGGTAGGTGTATGTAAAATAGGTGAAGGGTAGGGATCAATCAGAGGTAAGCACACCAAACAGCAAGAGAGGTTCTCAGTTTTGTCTGTGGATTTACCCAGCACTTGTAGCTAGGCTTTATACTGTCTTTGGCTTGAAGGTCAGGTTTCACTGGGGACCCACCCCTGTCTGTCTAGGATTTGTCTGTCTCCTGCTGCTATCAATCATAGTTCACTACAGTGTCACTCCTGGGCTCAGTTGATCCTCCTGTCTACAGGTGCATGCTACCACACCTGTCTAATTTTTGAATTTTTTGTAGAGATGAGATCACACTGTGTTGCCTAGGCTGGTCTCCAACTCCTGGGCTCAAGTGATCCTCTTGCCTCGGCTTCCCAAAGTGCTGGGATTACAGGCATGATCCACTGTGCCTGGCCTAAAAGACTTTAAAATAGAGCAACGAAAACCTCTATACTAAGGTCTCTGTGCAAAAATCTTAGAAAGGAGAATCCAGAGAAAATGATATTTTTTTTCTACTTATATAGTCATAATTATTTTGGTATATAATTGTGATATAAGATTATCGTAAAATTGATAAAAGAGATAAATGATAAAAATGTGGTTGTTTGTCAATTACATGTTTTTGCCATCTACTGATTTATTATAATTAAATCTTGTATAATAAGTTAGAGATTAATTCATCACTGAACATTTTAAAGCACCTTAAGTAATCAGTTTCCTTCTTGTCAATTAAGTGATCATGTCTCCTCAAAGCCACATGTATCTTTAAGGGTTTATGAGAGGAAAAAATGATTACCTTATGAATAATAAGATAAACACTTGAGCCCAGGAGGCCAAAGCTGCAGTGAGCCGTGATTGTGCCACTGTACTCCAGCCTGGGCAAAATAAAAATAAATAAATAAATAAGTTTCAAATATAAATAAATAAATAATAAACAGTTTTTTTAAAGGAAGCTTTCATGCTCACATTATTTTACCGGGGAAAAGTGGTCGATTATGATTTAATTTATATAAAGCAAGCTTTTGGGAAGATTAATTATCTTCTAGTACAGGATTTCATACAAAGAATTTGCTCTCATGCTTCTTAAGCTGAATTAGCAATTTCTCAATACTGTTTATACAGCTGGATCGTTATAAAGAACTTAAGGAACAAGTAAGAAAGAAAGTAGCTACAATGACTCAACAACTGGAAAAACTGCGGTGGGAACAGAAGACAGATGAAGAAAGACTGGCATTTGAAAAGAGGAGGCATGGAGAAGTTCAGGTATCTTGGGTTGTACAGTAATGATTTAGAATCATTCTTAATGAAATTTTATTTCCTTTTTGTACCTGTCTCCAGAATGAATCTCCTTAACCTTACACTATACGGTCTCATTTCATTTATTTCATGATTTGGCAGATGAAGATACAAATATAAAAGGCATAATCTATGATAGTTCTGTGAGTAGAAGAGGCATTTTGTGCAAGGAGAAAAACAAAGGTGGTAACATAGCAGGAATTACTTTTGAAACATTTGTATAATTGTATAATTGATATGTTATAAAATTATACACTGATTTATGAAAATACACATTGGACATTTTTGCCTTTGTACATGCTAATTTCTTTTTGGAATAACGTATTCATCTTTACATGTTAAAATCCAGAGTTACCAACACCGCAAAGCCTTCCCTGGCCCTCCTTTTCTTTATATCCCAGCTCTTAAAAAAGCCAAAAATAATTTCTTCCTCATATAACTACCTATTATTATTTGATACGAAGTTTCGGTCTTGTTGCCCAGACTAGAGTGCAATGACGCGATCTCTCGGTTCACTACAACCTCCGTCTCCCAGGTTCAGGCAATTCTCCTGTCTCAGCCTCCTGAGTAGCTGGGATTATAGGCATGCACCACCATACTTGGCTAATTTTGTATTTTTATAGAGACAGGGTTTCTCCATGTTGGTCAGGCTGGTCTTGAACTCCTGACCTCAGGTGATCCGTCCTCCTCAGCCTTGCAAAGTGCTGGGATTACAAGCCTGAGCCACCGTGCCCAGCCAATTTTTTATCTATATCTAAGGGCTTTTGTCAGATCGCATAAAAATTAAAATTAATTGGTACCTCTCTACTAGACTGGAAGCTTATTAAAGGCAGGATTCTAATTGTGTCCATTGTGAACCTTGCACTTAGTAGATGTCAGTAAGTGTTGGTTGAATTGCTGTTGTCTTTTGAATATAAAAAAACAATAAGAAGAACACATGTAGTTGCAGACAGATGGAGAAGACTTGTAGTAGTCTCCAGTTGGATTTAATGATAAAGTGAATAGAACAAAACTTTCCCAAAATCCTCATCCACAAGGCTATTAGTTGCCCTATAGGTTCCTATATTATTATAACACAAAACCACTCTACTATAATTACGTATTTAATTGTCTGTCTCTCCTACCAGACATTAGTTCTTTGACGGCAGGGACTCTTTCCTGCTTATTTTTGTACCTCTAGTTCCTATCACATGGTAGCCAGTGAATATATTTAGGTTGTTGCAAAAGTAATTGCAGTACTTTTGCACCAACCTAATATATTTGTTCAGTAAATTAGTTAAGGGGTAAGAACTATATAGATGTTTGAAAATAATCTCCTTGAAGTTTGAAGTTACAGAGAGAAATCGCTAGAGATCAAATATCTAGCAAATGGTAAAGAGTCAGGAGTTGAACCCTGATCTGTAATTTGCTCTGATGAGTGTTTTCATATAATTATATTTGATATCTTTCAATTTTATAACAGCTTATAATATTATAGTAAGTTCTAGGCATGTAATTTTGTTGGTTTGGAATTGCTGTAATTGATTTTAGATTTCATTTCCTCTTTTAGGGAAATCTAAAACAAATAAAAGAACAAATAGAAGATCATAAAAAACGAATAGAGAAGTTAGAGGAGTATACAAAGACATGCATGTAGGTAGAATAAAAAAAAATTTCTTGCAGCAATTTTCTTCTATTTTTTGAGAGAGGGTCTCACTCACATCGCCCAGGCCAGAGTGCAGTGGTGCAGTCATGGCTCACCGTAGCCTCAACTTCCGGGGCTCACATGACTCTCCTACCTCAGCCTGTAGCTGAGACTACAGGCGCATGCCGTCACACCCAGCTAATTTTTTCTATTTCTGGTAAAGATGGGGTTTCACCATGTTGCCCAGGCTGATCTTGAACTCCCGGACCAAGCAATCCACCCTCCTCGGACTCCCAAAGTGCTGGGATTACAGGTGTGAGCCATTGCACCCCTTGCAGCTTTCTTATTTATGTATTTCTTCCTTTTTTTTTTTGAGACAGGGTCTCACTCTCGCCCAGACTGGAGTGCAGTTGCGTGATCATGGCTTACTGCAACCTGCACCCCCTGGGCTCAAGTGATCCACCTGCCTCAGCCCCCTGAATAGCTGGTACTACAGGTGTGTGCCACCACACCTGGCTAATTTTTTTTTTTTGTATTTCGTAGAGACAGGGTTTTGCCATGTTGCCAGGCTGGTCTCAAATTCCTGGACTCAAGCCAGCCACCCACTCAGCCTCTCAAAGTACTGGGATTACAGGAGTGAGCCACCTGGCCCAGCCACATTTTTCAGATCAACAAAGAATGAGCAAAATATTTTTTGCCCATGTTTGGTGTCAGGTTTATTGCATTTTTTACCCTTTAAAAATTGATAGAGCGCTGCTCTATTCCCCTGCAATGCCAGACAAGAGTATGTTGTACCTGGTAATTCCTAAATTTTGGTTTATCATTTTGCTATATAATTTGTTGTTATTTTGTAGGGATTGCTTGAAAGAGAAAAAACAGCAAGAGGAAACCCTAGTGGATGAAATTGAAAAAACAAAATCAAGAATGTCTGAAGTTAATGAAGAATTGAATCTCATTAGAAGTGAATTGCAGAATGCTGGGATTGATACCCATGAAGGAAAACGTCTGCAAAAGAGAGCAGAGGTTCTGGAACACCTTAAAAGACTGTACCCAGATTCTGTGGTAATGAGAATGAATAGTTAATTTAAACAAAAAAACTAAGCTTTCCTGTTTGCTTTCAACAGTATCTTCTCATTTGGGATTAGAAATATTACCATTATTACAAAGCAATATTATTTCAGACATCTTTAAGTTTTGTGTTTGACTCTTTATATTTAAAATGTAACAGTAAATAATTAGGGTAAAACTTCCAGTAGTAGCTGTAGATACGTAATTATTGGGGAGAAGCATGACATGAACATAGTACTCAGAAAGTTCAAATTGTGGCCAGTATCTCCAAAAGGACTTGGATGCTGTGAAGTACTCTGAGCCCCCCAGACACATAGCCTCAAACCTCATGTTTTTCATGATTTTATTTGTTTTTGAAATATTTTTTCAGCAGACATCATTGGCATATTTTTATTCTCTAAGTATGACTGTGCATCCGGTATTGCTAGTGTATTTCATTAGCCAAAATACAGTATCACTTGTTGCTTGGGGTGCCAGCATCACAGGATTATTTCCTTTTGTATCGGGGTGGCATCTGATCCTCTTGTCACTAACATCAGTGTATACTGTGCAATCCTTATTTTATGATATGGCCTGTTTTCAGCATTTGAGACTGGTAACCACTGCTCTATTTTGAAACACCTACAAGCCAGGGCAGTGTCTCACGTCTATAATTCTAGCACTCTAGGGGGCTGAGGCTGGTGGATCACCTGAGGTCAGGAGTTTGAGACCAGCCTGGCCAACATGGTGAAACCCCATCTCTATTAAAAATGCAAAAAGTAGCCGCACGTTGTGGCAGGCGCCTATAATACCAGCTCCTCAGGAGGGTGAGGTAGGAGAATCGCTTGAACCCGGGAGGCAGAGTTTGCAGTGAGCTGAGATCACACCATTGCACTCCAGCCTAGGCCACAGAGTGAGACTCTGTTTCCAAAAAAAAGGAAACATCTACCATTGGCCTCCATATCCACACTTTCATGGTTTTCCTCCTATGTCTCTGGCCATCCATCTTCATCTCCTTTATAGCATCTGTTTTGACTTTCTGACTCCTAAATGTTGGTTTTGACTTCTGGATAATGATGGAGGAGTAAGTCTGGGTCACAAAATCTGGATCCCCCAATTCCTATCCAAGTGACAAAAACTAGTGAAACACACACACACACACACACAACTAGTTAAAAAAAAAAATCGACCTGATGCCATAAACTTTAGAAAATGGTGATAATCTAGGATTTAAAAAAAAAAGTATTGAAGTATAGCATTGCTTTTTCTCAACTCCACAGAAGCTGAACTGATAAATTGACGAATTCCTGAGAATTCTCACCTAGTATTCCTTGATCTAGCAAGAAGTAAACTCACATGTATGTGTTTCCTTTTCCTCTTCTAACTGGAGAGAGATTTAAAAACTGGTGAACTGGGTGCCTGTAATCCCAGCGCTTTGGGAGGCCGAAGTGGATGGATCACTTGAGGTCAGGAGTTTGAGACCAGCCTGGCCAACACAGTGAAACACTGTCTCTACTAAAAATACAAAAAATTTAACCGGGCGTGGTGGTGCATGCCTGTAATCCCAGCTACTTTGGAGGCTGAGGCAGGAGAATTGCTTGAACCTGGGAGGCAGAGGTTGCAGTGAGCCGAGATTGCACCACTGCGCTCCAGCCTGGGTGACAGAGCGAGACTCTGTTTCAAAAAAACAAAAACAAAAAAACACTGGTGAATTGGGGAACGTGAAGCTCATGTGCTCTGTAATGGAAGTGAAGACCCAAGTTCTCACTTACTAGGGCTTTAAAATTGAGAGGCCATTTTGAAGCCCTCTCTTCAAGATGGAATTTGTCCTCCTCCCTCAAAGTAGAAGAACCTTGGTATGGGATATTAATTAAAAACTCAGATGAGAGAGAATTCAGGTACTTAAATGAAGTGTGTTCTTTAAAAGTCTTAGGTGAGTTCTCACTTGCCCCTACCATCCAATCCCTTACAAGAAAGTAAACAGAATAGGAAATACTTATTCTATCAACTGTTGCTCAGAGGAGGTAATTGTCTCACTTCTGTGAGAAAGGGAATTAATAAAGTTATCCACCATAGCAAATCAAAGATCTGAACAGAGCTACTCACGTTAAACATAAGCAAAGTGAAAAGAATCACTGTGGCAGCTATAGGTACATACAATAACAGCAAAGAGAAAGAAACTATTTTAAAACATTTAGAAGTCAAAGAGCCCAGTCTAGAAGGTTACAGAACAAAATCCCCATAAATGTTTTGCACTATGGGCAATTTAATAAGAACTTGAATTTATAAAACTAGATCTAAATATGAGGTAAAACAAGATAAAAAGGAAAATGTAAGCTGTGAAAACAAATCAAGAATAGGCATTATTACTGAATAATTATAGTTAGCATGTAAGTAATAAATAACATAGACAAATTAACAAATTAGAAGCATTAATAGCAAGAAATACTAATAAATTAGAAGTAGCTGCCAGGCGTGATGGTGTGCGCCTATAGTTTCAGCTACTTGGAGGCTGAGGCAGGAGAATACTTGAGTTTGAGACCAGCCTGGGCAACATAGCAAGACCTCATCTCTTTAAAAAAAAAAAAAAAAAGGTAGCAAATAATGGATTACACAGCTGAAAATCAAATTATTGACCCTGAAGAAAGGCTTGAGATAATCACAAATTAATGGAGAAGACAAAGTCAAAGATATTTAAACAGCAAAGACAGTGATGGTTTATCATAGGAAAATGGTATTCTTGAAGTAGAACCTAACACACGGAAGAAAGAGTCCAAAGATACAAAATTAAACCTTCAGATATTCTAGAGACCACTGATACACGATGCTTGACATTCAAACATTTTCTAGTAAAGTTTTTGAACTTCAGTCTAATTAATTCTTGACCATTCTTCAGGTCTCAGGTCAAGTAACACTTCATGGAAATCCTTCCTAGACATTTTTTTTTTTTTTAAGATGGAGTCTTGCTCTGTTGCCAGGCTGGAGTGCTGTGGCATGATCTCGGCTCACTGCAACCTCCGCCTCCCGAGTTCAAGCGATTCTCCTGCCTCAGCCTCCCGAGCAGCTGGAACTGCAGGCGTGCGCCACCATGCCCAGTAATTTTTGTATTTTTAGTAGAGACAAGGTTTCACCATGTTGACCAGGATGGTCTCGATCTCTTCTTGACCCCATGATCTGCCTGCCTTGGCCTCCCAAAGTGCTGGGATTACAGGCGTGAGCCACCACACCCAGCTGGAAATCCTTCCTAGACTTCTTATGCCAACCTGGTCCCTGTTAAATATTCTCAGAGCACTCTCTGTCAGTGTCTAGCTCCATTTTGTACATACATGTGATTATTGATTATTTATGTCTTCCTCACTAGACTGAAAATTCTGTGAGGTCAGAAAGTATCTGCTTTGTTCATTTATGTTTTATCCAGTATCTAACTCAGTACCTGCAATAGTAGGTCCCTTATAGATTCTTGTTTAATAGATCAGGGAATAAATGAATATTATTTAATTGTGTAGTTTTAGAAAATATTTTAATATTTTGGTAAGGCTAGTCCCTCTGTTACTCTTTTTTTAAATGAAGTGTTACATAGCTAGATGGACATTGCATAATGAAACTTTGGTCTATTTGAATAAAACTCTATTAATTATGATGTATGTAATTTTATAAAATTAGTTTTTGTCTGCGCTACTTTGTTACATTAGAAAACAATGAATTATATATTTCACTCTAATATATCTGTTTTTTCTCTCCTTTTTTGAAACCTGCTAAGTTTGGAAGACTACTTGACCTGTGTCATCCTATTCATAAGAAATACCAGCTGGCTGTTACTAAGCTTTTTGGCCGGTACATCACTGCCATTGTTGTAGCCTCTGAAAAGGTGGCAAAAGATTGTATTCGATTTCTGAAGGAGGAAAGAGCTGAACCTGAGACATTCCTCGCTCTAGATTACCTTGATGTAAGAACTTTGTAATGCTTGTTATTTATAGTGATAAAAATCTTGTCTTTTAAAGAATGATCTTATTGCCTAAAACTATGATAGTGATAGAGAAAAATTGTAGCTTGGATGCCAGTTAGGCAATCATTTAAATGGCTAGTGTTAAATATATTGGCAAGCAAAGAATAATATCAAGTGGCTACTCTCTTTCTTGACATCATACCGTTTCTTCCCTATCTAGTTTTTACAGAATTCTACCTTTGATTTCATTGCACTAGCAGTGCACCACTCTACCTATTAGCCAGCAATATATTCTGTCCTATATAGCAAAATATAGGAAATGGATAAGACGTATGGTCTGTTGGAAATGCCAACTCAGCCTCAATTGTAAATATTTGACCTAGTGTGTTAGCTCTTTGTGGAAAAGGCTAAATTTTGAGCCTTGAGGTATGTATTGAGATACCTTAACATATCCTGAGTCTAAATTCATGAAGCAGGAACTCTGTCATATCATGATTGATATCCTTCAGTGATTTTTCATTGACTACTCAAGAAAATGTTCTCTTTGGTTCACCAGTCAAGACCCTGAATTGCAGGCAGTCTGCATAATAGTTAAGAGCACATGCCTTAGAGCTGGACTGCTCTGAGTTTGAATCTCAGCCCCTACTTCTAATTAGCTCTTACTAATGTAGTCTTAATTTTTCTTTTTTTTTTTCTTTTTTTTTTTTTTTTGAGGCGGAGCTTGCTCTTTCGCCCAGTCTGGAGTGCAGTAGCGTGATCTTGGTTCACTGCAGCCTCCACCTTCTGGGTTCAAGCAGTTCTCCTGCCTCAGCCTTCCAAGTAGCTGGGATACAGGTATGTGCCACCACGCCCGGCTGATTTTTTTATTTTGTATTTTTAGTAGAGACGGGGTTTCTCCACACTGGTCAGGCTGGTCTCAAATTCCCGACTCAGGTGATCCGCCCACCTTGGCTTCCCAAAGTGCTGGGATTACAGGCGTGAGCCACCACGCTAGTCCTATTCTTAATTTTTCTGAGCATCAGTTTTCCATGTGTGGAAATGGAAGAATTAATTCTTACCTTATTGGATTACTACAAGGAATTGTTACATGTGAAGCACCTGACACAGGACCTGCACAGAGGAGAGGCTCAGCAAATGCTGGCTGTTGTTACTCATGGTCCATACCTCCCTTTTGTACTTCCACACTGTTGTTACCTTCTGCTCACTAAAACTCTTTACCCCATCTCATCTGTCTGTTAGAATCCTGTTTTATTGCTCACTTGAGGTTTTTTCCATGACAAACTCATTTTTTAAAAAATCTTAACACAGAAGTGTATCAAATATAAAGGGAATACTCCTACCCCTTCATAATGCCTGATTCCTTAATAGTAACTACTTTAGATTGCTTCCATACACTCAATTTATATAACTACATATTCCCAAATGTATATACACACACATACACACACACATTTTGGTTGCATATAAGTTTTCTGCTTTGTTTTGTTTTGTTTTATTAAAAAGTGAGATCGTACTTGCTGGGTTTTGATAATACATTGCAGACACTTTGTGATCTGTTGTAAACTCAAACTAAAGGTCATGACTAAGAAGGTCCGAAGGCTTTCCTAATCATTTAAGTCGAAAGTGTTTTGTTTGTGGGGTTTTTTTTTTTTTTTTTTTTTGACAGAGGCTCACCCTTGTTACCCAGGCTGGAGTGCAATGGCCTGATCCCGGCTCACTGCAACCTCTGCCTCCCGGGTTCAAGCAATTCTCCTGCCTCAGCCTCCTGAGTAGCTGGGATTACAGGCACCTGCCACCACACCCGGTTAATTTTTGTGTTTTTAGTAGAGTCAGGGTTTCACCATGTTGGCCAGGCTGGTCTTGAACTCCTGACCTCAGGTGATCCACCTGCCTCAGCCTCCCAAAGTGCTGGGATTACAGGCATAAGCTACACGCCTGGCCCAAAAGTGGTTTTTTAAATTCCATAGTGTTTTGCTGCTCTCTTGACACGTATCTAAAATGGGCATTATTTTTCACTAGATTTTATGATTTTGAAAGTGTTTTGTGGAACACTTCCTATGCATTGTTTTATCCTGACTAGTTAGTGACAGAGTTGAAACTGGAAATTACGTCTTCTGGCTTTGATGAAGTTTTTGTTTTTAAAAAATATTACCCAAACCAATGATGGGATGTAGTTCATCATGTTCTTATCAATCTTTTATGGTATGTAAGTACATACTGTTTTTTTGTTTTGTTTTGTTTTTGAGACGGAGTCTCACTCTGTCGCCTAGGCTGGAGTGCAGTAGTGCGATCTCAGCTCACTACAACTACTGTCTCCCAAGTTCAAGCGAGTCTCCTGCCTCAGCCTCCTGAGTAGCTGGGATTACAGGCATGTGCCACCATGCCTGGCTAATTTTTCTGTATTTTTAGTAGAGGCAGGGTTTCACCATGTTGGCCAGGCTGGTCTCGAACTCCTGACCTCAAGTGATCTGCCCACCTCGGCCTCCCAAAATTCTGGGATTACAGGCGTGAGCATCACGCCTGGCTGGGTACATACTGTTGATCTTTTGCTGCCATGCGTATGTATGTTTTGTAAGAAAGAATATAATGAACATTTGGTTTTTATTTCAGTGTATGTAACATGTTAAATATTTTAAAACCCTTTAGATCAAGCCAATCAATGAAAGATTAAGGGAGCTTAAAGGCTGTAAAATGGTGATTGATGTCATAAAGACTCAGTTTCCTCAGCTGAAGAAAGTGATTCAGTTTGTGTGTGGAAATGGTCTTGTTTGTGAGACTGTGGAAGAAGCAAGGCATATTGCATTCAGTGGACCTGAAAGACAGAAAGTAAGAAAAGAGGCTTGGATCACACCTTTGGATAAGTTGAAGTAGTATTTATAAGACTAACATACAGAAACACACACAGATATTTACATATGCGTTTTATATGTTCTTTTTTCTAAAGAGAACCAACATAGAACCTAAGGTGGCTATGGCTTCAGTGGTTTTTATAATGTTCTGTTGAATTTAGAAAAAAAACTCTTATAGCATTTCTCAATATCGTAAATAATAATTTTGGAAATTAGATTTATTTTAATAATATCCTAAAGCAGTTAGTTGTTGTTGTTGTTGTTGTTTTAAACCTTATATGGACCCTGGATATGGTACCTGTGGTTTTGAATACCAGGAAAGATTTTGGGTATTTATTTTACAATGTGGGCTAATTCTTCCATACTTTAGTGGAGATACTAACTGTCCTTTTGCATATTCAAGGTTTAACATATTTGAATTTCTAGAAAACACAATTGAAATGAGATTACTAAATACAAGTATCTTGAGGGAATAATTTTGGTCTTAAAAATAAGTACTATTTTACTCTCAGTTGAATAGAGAGTATTTAGTTATATTTGTATTTAGTTGAGCAATGTTAAACTCAAATAATCTGATGTAGTTTTTTTTAAAAAACTACATTTATGATGAAGTATAACATAATGCTTAAGGGTATAAGCTATAAAGTAAGACCAGTGATGCTACTTAGTAACTAATTATGTGACTTTAGGGAAGTTTCTAAACCTCTAGTTTTAGTTTTCTCATCTAAAATTGGGGAAATAATATTACCTATTTTATAGGGTTATGAGAATTAAATTAAGTAATAACATGAAAAATGCTATTATAGTGCCTGGCAAATAGCTCTCAAAAACTGGTAGTAATTTTATTACTTACTAGTCAGTTAACACATTTAATCTGGAATGTCCAGAATTGCAAATTAACAAAAAGCAGGCACTTCTTAATGAGACATGAAGATTTCCAGTGTTAAATTTATTGACTTATCTAACATGATTAATTTTTCATACATTTTGGTGTTTCTGATCAATAATCTTAAGCATGATGTGATCACTGTCATTGAGTTCTACATGTTAAATTTAAGCTAGGGTAGTAAGTTATTAAGTGTTTTTCTTATTTTGCTGCCTAATTAACTGCACTAACATTGACTTTTGTGTATTTGTATATTTCATAGAATTGGTATTTGAAGATTTGTATAGTCAAATTAAAGAAGTCACATGAAGATATGATTGCTTATTCCTTCATATAACAAATATTTGTGGTTTCTATCTTGTTCACAGTAACATCTTTACCCCTTTAGGTTGTATCTTATTTTTATCAGTATTTCAAAATTTTAATCAGATGTATCTTATTTGTATCTTAATTATATCTCAGGAACTTTGAAAGAATTTTCTCTGTGTTTTAGATTGGGTCAAATAATTGGATAGATGTCACATTTTCACACAAATCATCTGGTGAATCATCTGCAATTTGTGCTTTTGGTTTTCTATATACTTGATACCATGTTATAGAATTTTCTTTAGTCAAACATTGCAAGTAGTATTAAATATTTTGGTTTACTTGTTTACTTATAAACTACAGTATATATAAACTACATACAGTATCTGTAAACTACAAATATGAATTACATCAATTCTGCTAGCTATAGTTTGGGCACCATATTTTAGTGATAACTCAGTTTTTACATATTTAAAAAATTTATGTGCCAAAATTTAAAAATCCTGAATCTCTTTACATATATGTAATTATTCTATCTGTTCCACTTAACCAGAGATACAATTATTTATTTTCTTCTCCTATAGACTGGTTGGTTGTTACTCTAAAACATATATATTATAGAAAGATCTATTTATACTGTGCCCTTTTAATATGGTGAAGCAAAAGACAGACCCAGAAAAATGTCAGTAAGTAGCTGGAAAATTTGTGAAAAGATTATTTTTTCCAAAATTGCACATATTAAACAATAGTGAATAAAGTGCAGGGTACCACTTTGCTGGTTACCACCTGGAATAAAATATAGTTAATCTAAAACTCTTCCTTGTATCAGGATAAATTCCAGATGAATTAGAAATATTAATTTAAAAAGTAAAACCATAAAATTTTGAAGAGAAACCATGGGAAATTTTTTTTCTTTTTTTTTTGAAATGGAGTCTTGCTCTGTCACCCAGGCTGGAGTGCAGTGGTGTGATCTCTGCTTACTGCAACCTCTGCCTCCCAGGTTCAAGCGATTCTCGTGCCTCAGCCTCCCAAGTAGCTGGGATTAATGGTGCCCACCACCACGCCTGGCTAATTTTTGCATTTTCAGTAGAGATGAGGTTTCACCATGTTGGCCAGGCTCGTCTCAAACTCCTGACCTCAAGTGATCTGCCTGCCTTGGCCTCCCAAAGTGCCAGGGTTACAGGCGTGAGCCACCACTCCTGGCCTGGGAAATTTTTTCTTAATCTCAGAGACAGGAAGGCTTTTCCAATATGACAAAAAACCCAAAAGCTATAAAAGATGAATGAATTCACCTAACAAAGAGTTTCTGCATGGCAAAGACTACCATAAGAAAAATCAAAAGAAAAATGGCAAACTGGGGAAAATATTTATAGCTCATAGTAAAGAGCAGATGTTCTTACAAATCACTATGGAAAAGAACAATAATATAGTGGGAAAATGGGCAAGGATATGAACAAACTTGTTTTCATAAAAGGAAATATAATAATTCTTAAACATGAAAATGCAACCTCACTCATATGGGAAATACCCATTAAAATTACACTGAGGTACTATTTTCACCTGTCAGATTGACCAACATCAAAATGTTTAGTAACACTTTATGGGGAAAGAGATTCTTCTGTTCACTGCTGTGGGAACCTAAATTTATACCAGTTCTGTGAAGGGCAGTTATCTCACTTGTACCTTTGAGGAACTTAGCATATAGATTAGCTTACATGTGTATGAAATGATATGTGTACAAGCTTTATTCACTGAACCATTGTGTATAATAGGAAAAATTGGAACCAACCCAGATATTGATATAAGACTAAATCAATAATTTATTGCCTAGAATTGCTTTGGGCCTTAGTAAAATGGGTTTTATATTTGTGGTTTGTTTATTGTTTGGGGTCTCTTCATAAACTAGATATTTTATTAGTAAAGTTCAGTAAGTGGCTTTTCTCATATGTTTTATTCTTAGCTTTAAAAATTGCCACATTATGTCTTTATCTGTATCTTTATGTACATTTCTCCAGGGTAAAATATTTTTAATTTTACAGACAGTAGCTCTTGATGGAACATTATTTTTAAAATCTGGAGTGATCTCTGGAGGGTCAACTGACTTAAAGTACAAGGCTAGATGCTGGGATGAGAAAGAGTTAAAGAATCTAAGAGACAGACGAAGCCAGAAAATCCAAGAGCTAAAGGTAAATCCATGCCATAAAAGTTGTAATATACTAAGTAGAATAATTGTGTTTTTAAACTAGGTGGGTTTTTTATAATAACAGTGCCAATTCTATAGTTTAAGAGTTCAAATAATGCAGAATGAAATAAAAATAAAAAATAAAAATCTTTCCCTTACTCTCTTATATCTCAGTGGTATTTACTAAACACAGTTTGATACATAGCTTCCAGAAATTTTCTTTGTGTGTGCAAGTGTATGCATTATTTTTCCTATTTTCTTTGTTTTATGATAGACTGTTTCTATAAATAGTGTTTGCAGCAAGTTTTTTTGTTGTTTTTTGTTTTTTTTTTTTTTTTGAGACAGAGTTTCGCTCTTGTTGCCCAGGCTGGAGTGCTATGGCGCAATCTTGGCTCACCACAACCTCCGCCTCCCGGGTTCAAGTGATTCTCCTGCCTCAGCCTCCTGAGTAGCTGGGATTACAGGCACGTGCCACCATGCCCAGATAATTTTGTATTTTTAGTAGAGATGGGGTTTCTCCATGTTGGTCAGGCTGGTCTTGAACTCCTGACCTCAGGTGATCCGCCTGCCTTGGCCTCCCAAAGTGCTGGGATTACAGTTGTGAGCCACTGTGCCCGGCCTGATAGGCATTTCTTAAAGTATAACTGAGGTTGGGCATTTCCTCATGAATTTAATGGTCCTCTGTAATTTTTCCTTCTGTGAACTGCTTATTTTCTCTGCACATTTTTCTAGTACATTGTTTCTTATTTCATTACTATTTTAAGAATTATTTGTATTAAGTAAATTAGTCCTTAGTCATATGTGTTGTAAACATTTTTTCATTTGACTTTTTAGTCAGCTTCGGTTGGAATATAATTTATATACAATAACAGTCACCCTTTTTAAGTATAATTTAGTAAGTTTTGACAAATGTATGTAGTCACGTAACCATCACTGCACTCATGATATAGAACATTTTCTTCACCCCCAAAATTCCTTTGGGTTCCTTTTACTCAGTCCCCTCTTCTGGACCCCTTGGGGCCTCACAACCCAATCTACTTTCTGTCGTTATAGTTTTTCCTCTTCTAGACTTTCATATAAATGGATTCATACAGTCAGTAGTCTTTTGTGTTATGTTTTCTTCACTTAGCTTAGTATTTTTGAGATTCATGTTGTATGTATCAAAAGTTTATTCCTTTTTAATTGCTGAGTATCTCTTTCACATTGACTTTGTTCTTTTTGTCATACATGCGTTTTTAATCTTTATGTAGCCAAATTTAATCTTTTATAACTTCTGGATTTTAGGATGTGTTATGCTTAGAAAGACCAAATTCTTTCTGAAGATCACAAAAGAAGTTCAATAATGCTTCCTAATAGTGCTTTTGTGTTTTTAACATTTATATTTTTTATTCATCTGGAATTTATTTTGATGACTGGGGATCCAGCTTTATTTTTACCAACTGACTTACCATTTTACAAAAGTATCATCTGTTGAATATTGTAATTCTCTCATTTATTGAAGCCAAATTTTCCAGATGCTAAATCAATATAGAATGCTTTCAGATTATTCATTTATTGTTTCTATTGAGTTTTCTTACTTGGTTGATTCAAGCATATATTTTGGCAAGGTTACTTGACTAATTTTCATCTTTTTCTGAAGCATAAGACTACATTTTATGTTTTAATCTAAGGTATAGAAATATTCAGCTTTTAAAGATTTTAACAAATTTAGGCCTAGGCGCAGAGAAAGTTCTGGGAAGATGCCAACTTAAAGTGAATCTTGCTTCCCATCCATGTCCATGCTAAGGTTCCATCTGTGTGTTACAACCTGAACCAGGTGGCAGCTAGGTGGGAATGATGTCTTGGGTTCTGAGGGAGGCTGCTGGGAAAAGCTGATATAGGGCTTTGTCTCTTTTGATGTGAAAAGTGCTTGGGTAAGAATCAGGACATAGCGGAATCTGGGGGTAAGTTAAACATTTGTCCCATGTGAGGATGCCTGGTCTTCTTGAACCCCATGAAGCTAAATATTAGCTTAGCAGGAAATTTGTGGCCTCCCTATTCCTGAGTTTGGAAGAGTCCAGGGATACCAGAGAGGTATCTTTTCCTCTGCCTCAGGGTGGTCTCTGTCTCAGGGTGGTACTGACAGTCTTCTCTTGTAATTACTGACCCTCAGGTATAGAAAATCCTTGTGGGGTGCTGTGATTTCAGGTATTTTAATACTCAGACATGATCCTCAGTGGGCAAAGAAGTACGTAAACGTATCTGAGGTGTTCTAGGAGCCAGGCAATAACTTGAACAAAAAAAGTAATGGAGCATTAAGGAAATTTAGTATAGTGTCATCCTTCCCCTGCCAATCCCCAACACACAAAAAGATTTCCTAGGACTAAAAAACGTACTTCTGGCCAGGCATGGTAGCTCATGCCTGTAATCCCAGCATTTTGGGAGGCCAAGGCGGGTGGATCACCTGAGGTCAGGAGTTCGAGACCAGCCTGGCCAACAGGATGAAACTCCATCTCAAAAAAAAAAAGTAATTCTTTTATTGTTTGTTTGTTTGTTTTTTAAAGAGACAGTTCTTGCCCCATCACCCAGGCTAGAGGGCAGTGGTGCCATCATAGCTCAGTGTAACCTTGAACTCCTGGGTTCAAGGGATCCTTCCACCTCAGCCACCCAAGTAGCTGGGACTACAGAGGTGTACCACCAGGCCCTGCTAATTTTTTTTAATTTTAATTTTTTGTAGAGACAGGGCCTTGTTATATTGACCAGGCTGGTCTTGAACTCCTGGCCTTAAGCAGTCCTCCCACTTTGGCTTCCCAAAGTGCTGGAATTATAGGTATAAGCCACCACCTCTGGCCAAAAACATATTTCTTAACTGTAAAATGTAGTAGATGAATTGAAGGAAAGCATGTCATTGCTGAGAACCAAATTTGTAACCTGGCAGACTAAGTGGAAGAAGCATCTCAATTAGGGTAACAAAATTACAAAGATGAAGTATGAGGAAAATAGAGACTTAGTAGATAGACTCAGGAAACTTGATGTGAGACTAATAAATTCTTGAAAGGAGGAAAAGAACACAGAGAAAGAGAAAATTAAATTAAAAACAAGAAAATTTCTCTAAGGATCAACTTTAATTGACCAGTTGAAAGGACACACAGAGTTTCATGTACGTTTGGTGAGAAAGGGCCCACAATAACACAGATCTGGGTGCAACTCCTTAACCTATAGGTTATAGAAGCAATGCTAAGCTATCTGCCCTTCAAGAAAAATTCCTTATACGTTTAAACAAAAAAAAGGCTCGTATCAGACTGCAAAACTGGATGGGACTATGGAATAATAGCTAAAAGGAAGAGGACTACAACCAAGATATTATTTACCTTTCGAGGATCTGCCAATAAGCAAATTCAGATTGTCATCCACATACTCCATGTGACAAAAATACTAGAGAAAGTACTCTTAAGTGGCTGGGAGCAATAGCTCATACCTGTAATCCCAGCACTTTGGGAGGCTGAGGCTGGTGCATCACTTGAGGCCAGGAAGGAGTTTAAGTCCAGCCTGGCCAACATGGTGAAACCCTGTCTCTACTAAAAATACAAAAATTAGCTGGGCGTGGTGGCCTGCACCTGTGAATCCAGCTACTTGGGAGGCTGGGGCAGGAGACTCGCTTGCACCCAGGAGGCGGAGGTTGCAGGGAGCCCAGATTGTGCCACTGCACTGCAGCCAAGAATTCACTCCAGAGCAAGAATCTGTCTCAAAAAAAAAAAAAAAAAAAGGTAAAAAGAAAAAGGAAAGTACTCTAAGCAACACATGAATTAGAATAGACCTAATTATAATAAACGAATAGTGCTAAACTAACTCAGCAAAGTCAAGGAATAAGAAGTGGAGAGAAAGGTCAATGTGTTCCAAAAGTCTCATCTGTGAGGAGAGGAAGTTAGAATATTCTAAAGACCGTATGTATATTGGGCGCAGGGGGACAGGAGGGACTCGAGTGTTAAGTATACCAAGCTAACACAGGGACAAATAGAAAACTAATAAAAATGAGTGAAAAGAATAAAGCAAAAGTAAGATGGAAGAAATGAAAGTTTTGTATGTCAATGATTACGGTAAACATGAGTAGATTTAAGTCTCCCATTAAAAGATCAAGATTCATAGATTAAAAAAGTGAGTGTTATTTACAAGAAGTCATTTTAAAACTGAATGTTGAGGCTGGGCATGGTGGCTCACGCCTGTAATCCCAACACTTTGGGAGGCCAAGGTGGGTGGATCACTTTAGGCCAGGGGTTCAAGGGATCGAGACCAGCCTGGCCAACATAGTGAAACCCTGTCTCTACTAAAAATACAAAAATTAGCTGGGCTTGGTGGCACGCACCTGCAGTCCCAGCTACTCAGGAGGCTGAGGCAGGAGAATCGCTTGAACTGGGAGGCAGAGGTTGCAGTGAGCCAAGATCATGCCGCTTCGCTCCAGCCTGGGCAACAAGGCAAGACTGTCTCAAAAGAAAAGAAAAAAGAAAAAACCCTGAATGTTGAAAAATAATGGGATGCTTACCTGACAAATGCAAACAAAAAGAAAACAAAAGTGATAATATCAGACAATGTGAACTTTAAGGTTAAAAATCCTTGTGTGTAGTAAGCTTTCAGTAAGTACTTATAATTTAATTGAATAAAGAAGATTATATGTAACATAAGACAAAGATTTCCATTATAAATCTGTTTGCAGCACATAGCACCTAAATATTAATATTTAGAGTGAGACTAATTTTATTTAATAGAATGGAAAAGATAACTCAGGAGTTGGAAAATCACTCTTAGAAGGAAAGGTTAAGTGTTTAGTTTGGTTGAATTAGGTAAAAGAAGGCTTGAAACTACTTCTTAATAAAAATAAAAATATAGTGGAACATTTCAGCAGAGTGACTTCTGAGTAAGTTACACGCTTTTATGCTTTAGTTTCCTCATCAGTATAATGGGGATAATAATAACATCTATTTCGTAGCATTAAGAGGATTAAGTTGGTTAATAAATGTAAATTGCATAGAACAGTAAGTGCTCAATAAATGTGAGATACTGTTAAAAATATCTATTAAACATTTATGAAAATTAATCATATGCTCGGCCACAATGGAAACCTCAATAGTTTTTTAAAAGTAGAGCTTTTTATAGGTCACCTAGATCATAATTTAATGAAATAAGAAATAGTGACCAAAATAATATTTGTCTCTATAGAAATTAAGAAGTGTACTTGTAGATAGTTTGGGGATTAAGGAAGTAATCCAGAGGCAAATTACAAAATATTTCAAAAATGATTAATAGGAATATACTTCCTACCATTATCTTTGAGACACAGTAAAAGCTACATCAAGAGGAAAATGTCTACATTACTAAAGAAGAAAGAAAAATATAAGGGAACTTATTAGTCACTTTAAAAAAAAATAGAGGAATCACAGACTGGGCAACATAGTGAGACCTCTTCTCTACAAAAAATAAAAAATGAAAAAATTAGCCGGGAGTGGTGGCATGCACCTGTAGTCCCAGCTACTTGGCAGGAGGATCACTTAAGCCTGGGAGGTCAAGGCTGCAGTGAGCAGTGATCATGCCACTGCACTTCAGCCTGGGTGACAGAAGGAGACCCTGTCTCAAAAAAAAAAAAAAAAAAAAGGAAAGCAATTAGAACAACTGGTCAGGCGTGATGGCTTTTGCCTGTAATCTCTGCACTTTGGGAAGCCAAGGCAGGAGGATCACTTGAGCCCAGGAGTTCGAGACCAGCCTGGACAACATGGTAAGACCCCATCTCTGTTTAAAAATAAATAAAAATAAAAGAAATTAGAATACCCACAAAATAACAAAAGTTATACAAGGAAATTTTTTGTTTTTTGAGACAGAGTCTCACTCTGTTGCCCAGGCTAGAGTACAGTGGGTGATCTTGGCTCACTGCAACCTCTGCCTCCTGGGTTCAAGCAATTCTCCTGCCTCAGCCTGCCGAGTAGCTGGGATTACAGGCACGCACCACCATGCCCAGCTAATTTTTTGTATTTTTAGTAGAGACGGGGTTTCACCATGCTGGCCAGGCTGGTCTGGAACTCCTGACCTTGTGATCTGCCTGCCTTGGCCTCCCAAAGTGCTGGGATTACAGGCATGAGCCACCATGCCCAGGCTAGGAAATTTTGTTAAAGCTGACATTAATTTCGTAGAAAACAACTCAAAATAGAAAAGGGGCAAATCTAAAAGCTAATGCTTTTGAAAGACTAGATAAACTCTGCAGTCCTAATGAAGGAAAAAAAAGCTAGAAGCAAACATACATGATCAGAAATGAAAACATTAAAATAATTTTAAAAGCATCCTACATGCAAATAACTGGTTTTAAAAATTGAAAATCTGGAAGAAATGGATATTTTTTAGAAAATATAAATTACCAAGATTGAACAAAAAAAAATGAAATGTTTGAAAAGATAGGTAGTGGTGTGGTTTGCTGGCCTAATCCCCATCCACAGTTTCCTTCCTTTCTAGACTCTATTACAAGATTGTGAAAAACAAAAGCAACTTAATTTCACAAGTTGCCTTGTAGCTAGGGCTGGCCATGTGACAAGTTTTGGCCAGTGAGATATAAATGAAAGTTTTGGTGTTCTGCATTTCTTCCTCTTGACTGGAACGCAGTCAAGATGCAGCAGCAATATTGCACCAAGGGAAAAGCAAACATGAGGATCAAAGCCATTGTACTAAGGAGCTGAAAATTAGTTCCATTATTGAGTCATGGCATCAGTCTAACTAGTTTTGTGTGAGGAAAAAAAAAACAAAATATTTAATGCCACTGTGATCTACACTGAAAAAAGACTTCAGGAATATAAAATGGTATATCATATCATGGAAAATGGTATGATGGCTTCTCAAAAAATCAAAAACAGAATTACCATATGATCCAGCAATTCTTTTTTTTTGTCACCCCAGAAACCTGTGAATATGTTACGCATATACCCAAAACAAGAAAGCAGGGTCTCAAAAGGAGATTTATACACCCATGTTCATAGCAGCATTATTCACAATAGCCAAAAGGTAGAAGCAATCCAGGTGTCAATCAATAGATGAATGGATAAACAGAATGTGGTATATACATACAATGGAATATTATTCAGCATTAAAAAGGGAGGAAATTGTGGCATATGCTACAACATAGATGAAACTTGAAGACAAATACTGTCTGATTCCACTAACATGAGGTACCTAGAGTAGTCAAATTCATAGAGACAGAAAGGAGACCAGTGGTTGCCAGTGGCTGGAGAAGGGGAGAGAATGAGTTGTTGTTCAAGTGAGACAGTGTCAGTTTTGCAAGATGAAGAGATCTGGAGATTGCTTGCACACAATGTGGATATATTTAAACACTACTGAACTGTACACTTAGAAATGGTAAAGATCTCACAACTATGCTTGACTAGCCAAATAAAAATGGTAACGATGGTAAATTTTATGGTACGTATATTTTACCACAAGTAAAAACCAAAAATAACCTCTGGGACCAGATGAGTTTACAGCTCAGTTCTATGTAATATATAAAAAAGATGGAAACTTTCCAGCTTATTTTATAAAGGTAGTATAACTTTAATATAAAATATATAGTACAAAAAATAAAACTAAAAACTGACTTCCCTTATGAGTATAAATATATAATATCTAAATAAAATGTCAGTATTAGAGAATTGAACACTGTAGTAAAATAATACATCTGACGATAGAATTTATTTCACAAATACATGGGTGTTTAAGTGATCATCATAATCTATTATATTAATGAATTAAAGGCAGGAGAAAAGTCATGTCATCATATGTAGAAAAGGTATTTGATAAAATTCAGCAGCCAGACCTAGTTAAAATACTACTAAGTAAAAGACTAATTAGTGGAAATTATTTAAATAAAATAAATAGCTCTTGAACAGAAATAATTGCTTAAATGGTGAAAACACTGAAATCATTTTATTTAAAATCAAGAAATAGACAGTTATCTGTTATCACTATTCAATGTAGTCTTGGAAGTGTGAACCCTGAATATCTGAGACAGGTCTCAGTTAATTTAGAAAGTTTATTTTGCCAAGGTTGAGGACGCACATCCATGACACAGTCTCAGGAGGTCCTGACAGCATGTGCCCAGGGTGGTCAGAGCAGAGTTTGGTTTTATACATTTTAGGGAGAAATGAGACATCGATCAACATATGTAAGATGAATATTGGTTCGCTCTGGAAAAGGCAAGACAACTGGAAGCAAAGGCAGGATAACTTGAAACAGAGAGGGGGCTTCCAGGTCATAGGTAGATTAGAGACAAATGGTTGCATTATTTTGAGTTTCTGATTAAGCCCCTCCAAAGGAGGCAGTCAGATATGCATTTATCTTGGTGAGCAGAGGGGGGACTCTGAATAGAATAGGAGGCAGGTTTCCTCTAAGCAGTTCCCAGCTTGACTTTTCCTTTAGCTTAGTGATTTTGGAGCCCCAAGATTTATTTTCCTTTCACATTTCCCCCCTTTTCTTTTTAAGAATATTTTGGAGAAAGCATTTTAGAGGAAAATGAGTCTCTGGTCTCAGGTTTCATGTGATCTCTCATGGCTAGGATGGTTTATTTCTAGATGAGTAGGTTCCAAGTTACCAGGAAAGCTGATTTTCTCATGTCCTGTGAAAATAGGGGAAGGAAGGAAGAACAACAAAAAACAAAAGAACAATCCTGGAAATCGATATAGGCCACATTACTCTGAAGTCCATACATTAGTAGGCAGGTGTGAAAGTGGCTTATGTACATAAATAGGTTGCTGTTATTTTCTTCTGAAGTTTAAGTTGTCTAGCTTCAGTTCGTAGGGCTTTACTTTGAAAAGCACAGCTTAGTTTTCAGCGACTCCAAATTAGGAAAAATGGGGAAAAAAGAAGGAAAAAAATTGAAAACATTATTTTGAAGACTTGTAACCAAGAAAAATTAGAATTTGGTCCAAACTGTAAAAATTCAAAAACATTAGGCAAGACTAGAATCTAACAACAGGTGTACTAGTTTTTGAAACATAATTTTTCTCTCTCCAGTTTTCCATTTTTACTAAAGACAAATCACGGTAGGACTGAATTGCTGTATTTTACTGGGCCTGATTATTTGTACACATGTTGCAAGAATAATTTTTTTACATCAAGCCCAATCTCTAGAAAGACCATTATAATTTCCCTTTAATTAGAGACAACTTGATCATCTAAAAGTTTTCTGTTTTTTTTTCTATAAATCCTTTTATTGTGACTTACACAGACCACTCATGATATGCTTGAACTTTCTGGTTTGTCCTGAACATCCCTTTTTCTTAAACAACCAGTCATTTTATTCTAGGACTAAATTTACTATACAAGATTCTTTCTCATATAAAATTATTTCTCTTTAAGCTTTCTTACCAAAAAAAAAACAAAAAACCCTCTTTGTTTTTATAACTTTCTTTTCTCTTATTTTCTGGTTCCTTTTACCTTGTTTTATACATAATCTTTAAATAAGCTTTGAATTAGACAAAAATTGTTCACCTTTTTGAAATGGACACCCTTTTTTTTAGAATGTTTTCCTACAATATATTTTTATTGGAAAATACGCAATAATGAAATATCTATTATTTAATATAACTTTAGATTCCAAATTATGAGTTTGTCTACAAGTATTTATCCTATCACATTTGCCTAATTATTTTAATCATTTACCTAGATTACTTATGAAAACTGCAATAGTCATCATTTAAAGTTATGGAACTGCCATTGCAAAATTATAACTGAGGCAGTGAAAAACATCTGACTTAACTGACCCTACCTCGCTTCTAACCTCCAAGTTGTCCTTGTTCATTCCTGGGCCTAGGCCAAACTAACTTTGGGAGGAAGTTAGGTTATAGTTTAGCTTTGAAACAAAGACAGTAACAGCCCTTTCCCAAAACAAACCTTACTGCTTGTGGACTAGACTGCCTAAAGTCTCAGATTAGAAGTTATGGTAATCTTACTAAATTCAAGATATAGCTATTTACGGGTACCTTACAGGTTAATGAAACAACAGGAATTCCAGAAATAGAGCCCAGTATACTTAACAATTAATGTTGAGCAAAGATGATGTTTCAGTTCAGTGAGAAAAGGGTAGATTATTTAATAAATGGTATCGGCACATCTGGAGAAAGTAATTTTGTGCCCCATCTTATTGTAAACCGAAGGTATCTTGAGACAGGTCTCAATCAATTTAGAAATTTATTTTGCCAAGGTTAAGGACATGTCTGTGACACCGCCTCAAGAGGTCCTGAGAACGTGTGCCCCAGGTCACCAGGCTGCAGCTTGGTTGTATATGTTTTAGGAGACTTAAGACATCAATCAATACATGTCAGATGTACCTTGGTTAAGTCCAGAAGGGCAGGAGAACTGGGAGCTGGGGGTTGGAGAAAGCCCTTCCAAGTTATAGGTAGATTCAGAGTTTCTGCTTGGCAGTTGGTTGAAAGAGTTTATCTAAAGACCTGGAGTCGGCCGGGCGCAGTGGCTCACGCCTGTAATCCCAGCACCGTGGGAGGCTGAGGCGAGCGGATCACAAGATCAGGAGATCGAGATGATCCTGGCTAACACGATGAAATCCCGTCTCTACTAATAATACAAAAAATTAGCCGGGCGTGCTGGCAGGCTCCTGTAGTCCCAGCTACTTGGGAGGCTGAGGCAGGAGAATGGTGTGAACCCAGGAGGCAGAGCTTGCAGTGAGCCAAGATTGTGCCACTGCACTCCAGCCTGGGCGACAGAGCAAGACTCTGTCTCAAAAAAAAAAAAAAGACCTGGAGTCAATGGGAGGGAGTGTCTGAGGGAGTTAATTTGGTTGAGTAATAAGGTGAGTGAAAGAAGAAGGGAATGAGAGAGGCAAGCCAAAAGGTAAAGATGCACTAAAAACAAGGCAATTACATGATCCTATATATGTCATTAATGTGCGTTGGATGGAATATACACACCCCTCTTCATTTTCCATTCCCAATTCTTTCCTATTAAGCAGTGTTCGTTTTTTTGAGGAAGCTGTATGGCATTTTGGTTACTCCAGATCACTAATGTACTTAATTGCCCAGTCTCTTATCAGAGGAAAGGGAGGTAAGGTGCAGGTGTGGTGGTATGTAAAAATCAGTGAATTATTACATATAAAAGCACTTTGAAAAGTGAAAGGGCTTTTCTATCATAAAATATTCTCGTATTTTTCTTTCTTTTTAGGATTTAATGAAGACACTCCGCAAAGAAACAGATTTGAAACAAATACAGACCCTGGTACAAGGAACTCAAACACGACTCAAATATTCACAAAATGAACTAGAGATGATTAAAAAGAAGCACCTTGTTGCTTTTTACCAGGTAATATAGACTTACATAAAATATGATAGGCATTTGATCCAGAACATAGAATTTCAGGAATTACATTTATATAGCTCCATGTAATTTTTAGATACTTTTTTTTTTTCCTGAGACAGAGTCTCACTCTGTCACCCAGGCTGGAGCGCAGTGGCTTTATTTCTGTTCGCTGCAACCTCCATCTCCCAGGTTCAAGTGATCCTCCTGCCTCAGCCTCCCGAGTAGCTGGGATTACAGGCATGTAATTTTTATATTTTTTTAGTAGAGATGGGGTTTCACCATGTTGGCCAGGCTGGTCTCAAACTCCTGACTTCAGGTGATCTGCCCACCTTGGCTTCCCAAAGATTACAGCCACCATGCCCGGCCAATTTTTAGATACTTTATCCCATGATTGAGATTATATTATAGTCCTGTAATTATTTATGTGGTATTTAATCTTTTATCCAGGTGAATTCATCTTATCTCATAGATTCTTCTTTTATTCTGAAAGATACCTATCACATTTTTGGCTTCACTATATAAAGCTAAAACAGCCATGTTAAAAAAATTTTTCTCTTTTGTTATTAGGAACAATCTCAGCTACAAAGTGAACTACTAAATATTGAGTCTCAATGTATTATGTTGAGTGAAGGAATCAAGGAACGACAACGAAGAATTAAAGAATTTCAAGAAAAGATAGATAAGGTCATGAATGTTATATTTATTCCTAAATGGTATATGTAGTTCTAGACCAGATACTAGATTCAGAGCTTCTTAAATATATGCTAAAGCAAAGGTTGATAGGTAACAGTGCCATATCAGAAACAACAATGTTGTAAGCTAAGTTTTATTGGTTTGCCAAATTAATTTCCTTGTGTTTTTTGAGAACCTCTGTTGCTCACCTCAAGAGACAATGACCTGTGCTTACTCTCCTCTGCACTCCAACCTCTCCTTGCCCATTGTGAAAATTATAGTCTCATTCTTTTCTCCCACTTCCCTAATACCACGAGGGAAAGAACTGTCATTCAGCTTATCTTTTAAGGTTATTTATTTACTCAGTAGTTTTTTTTAAAACACCTATTCTGTGTCAGGCACAGTACTTGGCTCTAGGACAATAAAAATTTGGTCATCTAGCTTCTGCTTATAAAGGGATAGAAACTTCCTGATTTAATTCGTTCCACTGTGGAGTATCTCTGATCCTTAGAAAGTGATTTGTTACACCACCCATCAATTAATTCCACCCATTGCTTTTAGGCCTGACGTTTACCACATGATTTGGAACCACACTTATGTTACTTCCTAATTAGTTATCTCTTTTCCAGGTTAAATATCCCTAGTTTCTTTATTCATTTCACATTGCCATGGATTTAAGACCAGCTCTGGTAACCATCCTCTGGATGTTATCAATGCCCCTGAACAGAGCATGATGTCAAAATATTGTCTGTACAGCATATTGTGGGTCTTTATGTTTATAACTGTAACTTTTCATGACTTGGATTATCTAGTCAAGCTAACTGTAGCTTACTACTGCATCAGTCATATCACATTCATATTTAATGTATATTCAACTAAAATCTGAAAGTTTTTTAAATGTCCTGTTCTTAAAATAGGTCTTTCTCATCCTATAATTTATACATAAAATCAGCTTTAAAACATTGAGGTTAAATTTTACTTTGTTGAATTTCCCCATTCTAGCTTTTCCAAGTCTTTTTCATTCTTAATTCTATGCCCCATTCCACTTGTTATTATACTGGCAAAGGTGCTAATGTATTACTCATACATAAAGAATCTTTCCTTTATTTATGTAGAATGTAATATTTTGGTGGGTCTAAAGTAAAAGGAATTCTTCCAGTTTTATACTAAACATTCATAAAGCCAAAGCACTTAATAAGGCCAATTATGATCTTTCTTAGTTTTTCTGAATAAGAAATTTGAAAGCCAAAGCACTTAATAAGGCCAATTATGATCCTTCTTAGTTTTTTTAATAAGAAATTTGAAATTAATTTATGGAATTAAAGGAACAGAAAGTACTGGCTTCTTAGAATACAGTAATGCTTGGTGGGATTAGTTTTTGGCCTAATTCAGGAAAAACTTGGAGGGAAAAACATATTTAAGATTATATATTTCTTAAAATTGCTTATTAAATCAATTGTTTTAAAATAATTTAAAAGGTAGAAGATGATATCTTCCAACACTTCTGTCAAGAAATTGGCGTGGAAAATATTCGTGAATTTGAGAACAAACATGTTAAACGGCAACAAGAAATTGATCAAAAAAGGTATTTTTATAAAAAGATGTTGGTAAGGAGCTTACATATTTATAAAAATAGTTATTATTTCATAATTTAGAGGAATTATGCCTGAGTTTCATTTCATCAAGAAACAGCTAGGCCGGGCGTGGTGGCTTACGCTTGTAATCCCAGCACTTTGGGAAGCCAAGGCAGGCGGATCACGAGGTCAGGAGATCGAGACCATCTTGGCTAACATGGTGAAACCCCATCTCTACTAAAAATACAATAAAAATTAGCCAGGCGTGGTGGCAGGTGCCTGTAGTCCCAGCTACTCGGGAGGCTGAGGCAGGAGAATGGTGTGAACCCAGGAGGCGGAGCTTGCAGTGAGCGGAAATTGTGCCACTGCACTCCAGCCTGGACGACGGAGCGAGACTCCATCTCAAAAAAAAAAAAGAAACAGCTAGTAAAAATTTATATTCTTACAAAGAGATCTAACTTTTTGTTCCATAATTTTTTAAAGAGAGAAAGCATAAATACACAAAATAAGAGAATAGGGGCATAATTACACGTATACTGGTTATTAAAAGAATAAGACAATAGGCCAGGTGCAGTGGCTCACGCCTGTAATCCCAGCACTTTGGGAGGCCAAGGCAGGCAGATCACGAGTTCAGGAGATCGAGACCATCCTGGCTAACACGGTGAAACCCTGTCTCTACTAAAAATACAAAAAATTAGCTGGGCATGGTGGCAGGTGCCTGTAGTCCCAGCTACTCAGAAGGCTGAGGCAGGAGAATGGCGTGAACCTGGGAGGTGGAGCTTGCAGTGAGCCGAGATCGTGCCACTGCACTCCAGCCTGGGCGACAGAGCAAGATTCCATCTCAAAAAAAAAAAAAAAAAAAAAAAAAAAAAGATAAGACAATAATTTGCTTGTCTGTAAATATTCATATATGTAGTTAGTAAGTGGTAATTTTCAAGAAATAATATATTACCAAAAATTATCTCAAACAAGATAGAAAAATCTAAGATGGCAAGTTACAATAGGAAGATAAAGTAAAAAGGCTTCCTACCCACCCCATTGCCAAATACACCAGGTATAGATAGCTTCACATGTGAATGATCTCAGCAAACTTTAAAGGCACATGTAACTTCAGTGTTTAATGTCTAAACAGATGTTCAATATTAAAATTGTTTCAGGCCGGGTGTGGTGGCTCATGCCTGTAATCCCAACACTTTGGAAGGCCGACCGAGGCAGGTGGGTCACGAGGTCAGGAGTTCAAGACCAGCCTGGCCAAGATGGTAAAACCCCATCACTACTAAAAATACAAAAATTAGCCAGGCGTGGTGGTGGGTGCCTATAATCCCAGCTCCTTTGGAGGCTGAGGCAGAGAATTGCTTGAACCCAGGAGGCAGAAATTGCAGTGAGCCGAGATCATGCCAGTGCACTCCAGCCTGGGTGACAGAGCGAGACTCGATCTCAGGAAAAAAAAAAACAAAACTGTTTCAGAATGTAGAAGAGGAAAAAATGCATCTTTTTATAAAAGGAACATATTACTGATTCCAAAATTCAAAAAAGTATACATACAATAAGAAACTGTAAATCAATCTCACCTATAAATAACCAAGTAAAACAAGGTTAAATACAAATCAGCAGTACAACAACAAAATAATGTACCGTTATCTAGTGGGCTTTATATCAGAACTATAAGGATGGTTCTGTATCAGGAAATCTATTGTTTAATTCACCATATTAAGAAAAAATCATATGATCAACTCTAAGGATGATGAAAAAACACTTGACAAAATTCAGCATTTATTCTTGATTGAATATTCTTAAGATGTGAATAGTTAAGATACCTATGATATGAAAAAATACATCTGAGAAATCAGCATTGTGGTTTCATGGTTTCACTTCCTAGTAATGTCAGAAATTAGAGATACTCAGTATCACTATTATCTAATATTATTCTAGAGATACTAGTCAATAAAGTTAGACAAGAAAAATAAAGTATACAAATTCGGCAGTGACGTCACCAAAATGTCAGAATAGAATCAAGCTGGCTTCACTGCTTCCCAGAGAAAACCAAAAACAAATATACAGTGCTGAGATTGTCACCAGCAATATCTCAGAATTCAAAAACAAGAATGAGACAGTTCCTGAAGCCACAGAGAAGTAAAAAATCTTGCAGACAGTAAGATAGTTGGACTTATATCTGTGGTGCCCTTCTCCCAATATGTCAGGCACCAAGTGTGCAGAAAAATTTCCCCTGACTCATGGTTACTACCCTGGAAAGAGTGAGATCAAGGTGGACAACCAGCTTCCTCACCATCTTGGGTTCCCTGGCAAGGGGCCTGTCCCTGCCTCAGCCCATAGGAAGTATCACTGAAGGAAGAAAAGTTCCTGAGGACCGACAGACAAAGCAGTGAAGCAGGACTAGCATCCCCAGTCCAGGAAGCTCTGCTGTGTAACTTGGTCAAAGGAGACACCAAATTAGAGTGGCTGTTCAGCAGCACCACACAGAGGTAGGTTCCATATGTCCCCTGGGCACCGGCCTGTAGCCAGCCTTCCCAAACTGTCAGGATATCCCCTTTAGGACCTCTCCCATGCAAGATAGGCAACGCTCCAAAGTTTGCTGGAGCTGAAGCAAACCTGAGCTTAAGGCATCACCTGGTGCCAAAAAGCAGGCAGTGAGCCTATCAGAGGGGAAAAAAGAAAAGGTACCCAACAGGTATACTGCAAAGAAATTTCTAAGCAAACATACCAAATAAAAAAACAAAAACAAGCCAGACAGAGATAATCCTTTAATGTGAAGAGATAGATGTACATCCAGAAGAAACGATAGCAAATGGGGAACCATGACCTCCCAAAACAGACAAAGCAAGGAGCCAGTAACTGAGCCTAGTGAGACTAGTAGGCAAGCTCTCTGATCAAGAACTTAAAGTAGAAGTTTTAAGGAAACTTGGTGATCTCCAAAATAACAGAAAAGCAACTCAGAAATTTATCAGAGAAGCTTAACAAAGAGATTGAAATGCTGGAACTGATAAATACATTTGCTGAACTGAAAAATTCCTTAGAGGCTGTCAACAGCAGAATGGATCAAGCAGAGGAAACAATCAGTAAGCTTGAAGATAGGCTACGGAAAAGACAAGAGAAAAAAAGAATGAAAGGAATGAAGAATGCCTACAAGATATGGAAAAGTATCTCAAGAGCAAATCTAAGAATTATTTGTGGCTGAGTGCAGTGGCTTATGCATGTAATCCCAGCACTTAGTTTTTTGGAGTTTTGCCATGTTGGCCAGGCTAGTCTCAAACTCCTGACCTCAGGTGATCCATGCACCTCGGCCTCCCAAAGTGCTGGGATTACAGGTGTGAGCCACCACGCCTAGCCAGATTTTACTTAATGTATTTTCAAGCCTTGTTATTAGGTGCATACATATTTGGGATCACTGTCTTTTTGATGAATTAATTCATCATCATAAAATGCCCCCTCTTTAACCTTGTCATATTTCTTCTTCTGAGGTAAACTTTGAACTTGTCTAGTTATATGACTTTAAGTAACATTTATATACTGACATTCCCAAAATTTGTATCTCTAGCCTGGACCTCTTATTTAGACTTGCTTTCTAAATAATTCTGCCTATTACAATGTTTATTGAAGTTCTCACAAAAATCCAACTGGAGGCTGGACACGGTAGCTGACACCTGTAATCCTAACAATTTGGGAGCTCGAGGCAGGCAGATCACCTGAGCTCAGGAGTTTGAGACCAGCCTGGGTAACATGGTGAAACATCATTTCTACTAAAAATACAAAAATTAGCTGGGCGTGGTGGCACATGCCTGTAGTCCCAGCTACTCAGGAGGTTGAGGCAAGAGAATTGCTTGAACCTGGGAGGCAGAAGTTGCAGTGAGCCAAGATTGTTCCACCAGATTCCAGCCTAGGTGACAGAGGGAGACTCTGTCTCAAAAAAAAAAAAAAAAAAAAACCCAAAAAACAATCAAAATGGAATTCTAGTTGAGATTGCATTGGATTGATAGATTTGTGGAGAATTGATACCTTCAAAATATTGTCATCCCATCTAAAAACATAGAATGTCTTTCCATTTATTCTAATCATCTATATCCTTTATTAGAATTTTGGAGTTTTTTTTCCCATAGAGATCTATGTTTTCTTATTAATTTCTAGATAATTATAGGGTTTATTTTTTTCTTGTGAATAGTGTGTGTTTTTATGATGCTTTTGCTAGTTGGTTTCTACTAGTGTAGAAAAATAATCTCAAATTTTATTTTATCATTATTAATTCAGGGTCTCACTCTGTCACCCAGGCTGGAGTGCAGTGGCATAATCTTGGCTCACTGCAACCTCTGCCTCCTGGGCTCAAGTGATCTTCCCACCTCAGCCTCCCAAGTAGCTGGGACCACAGGTGTGTGCCAACATGCCCAGCTAATTTTTGTATTTTTTGTAGAGATGGGGTTTTGCCATGTTGCCCAGGCTGGTCTTCAATTCCTGGGATCAAGCGATCTGCCCACCTCAGCCTTCCAAAGTGCCCGAGATTACAGGTGTGAGCCACCATGCTCAGCCTAATCTCAAATTTTAGATTGATCTAACATCTAGTAACTTTAATAAATCCTCTGTTGCTTCTAGTAGCTTATTCACTGTGTATTGTAGGTACTGAGTTTGAGATGTCTGTGATATCCAATTAGAGGTATAGAATGGGTAGCTGAATACACAAGTTAGGAGTTCAAAGGAGAGGCCCAGGCTAGAGGTATAAATTTTGGGAATGTCCGTATATAAATGGCACTTGAAGTCATGTAACTACACAAGAGCAACAATGGAATGAATGTGGATAGAAAGGAGAAGAGATCCGGCCGGGTGTGGTGGCTCACGCCTGTAATCCCATCACTTTGGGAGGCTAACGTGGGCGGATCACGAGGTCAGGCGATCAAGACCATCCTGGCTAACACGGTGAAACCCTGTCTCAACTAAAAATGCAAAAAATTAGCCGGGTGTGGTGGCAGGTGCCTGTAGTCCTAGCTACTTGGGAGGCTGAGGCAGCAGAATGGCATGAACCCGGGAAGCGGAGCTTGTAGTGAGCCGAGATCGTGCCACTGCACTCCAGCCTGGGCAACAGAGCGAGACTCCATCTCAAAAAAAAAAAAAAAAAAAAAAAAGAAAGGAAAAGAGATCCTACAAGATGTTAGCAAGTTGAAGAGATGAGAAAGAACCATTAAAAGAGCAGCTAGTTGGGGGAAAGGAAAGCCAGGGTAATGTGACACCCCAAAGCCAAGTGAAGAAGCGTCCCACTTCTACATCATCTGTATGTCTGCCTCCTGCGGCACAAATAAATTTCTTAACCTCTCCTACAGGCAGTGTGGTCGCGGATTAAGAGCAGGGATTCCGTTGTCCCCCTGTCTGAGTGTGTCATCCCTGGCTCTACCACTAAGTGGGTAGCCTTGGGCAAGTTGCTTAACTCTCTGTTCCTTGGTCTTCTCATCTGTTAAATAAAGATGATAATATTACTGACCTAGTAGAGTTTTACAACTTGTAAGTTAATTCATGTAAAAACTTTTATAAGTGTCAGGTATATAGTAACCTCTCATTAAATAGTTTTTAATGTTTTAATTGTTATAGTTGTTTTTGTATTAGCAGCATCTAGCACAATAGCTGTTAGTACTTAAAAATGTTTCTTGAACAAATGATTCTGTTAGCAGGGTGTGTGGAGGGGCAGGGTGAGCATGGAAAGGATGAGCTACAGTTGACAATGGAATTCTTTATGAGGAGCATATGAAGCTGGCAAAGTAGGAATGAAAGTTCCCAAGTTTGGTGTTTATATAAGAATAGTTATTTGGGCCAGGCACAGTGGCTCACGCCTGTAATTCCAGCACTTTGGGAGGCAGAGGCAGGTGGATCACTTGAGGTCAGGAGTTCGAGACCAGCCTGGTCAACATGGCGAAACCCTGTCTCTATTAAAAATACAAAAATTAGCCGGGCATGGTAGCACACACCTGTAATCCCAGCTACTAGGAAGGCTGAGGCAGGAGAATTGTTTGAACCCAGGGGGCGGAGGTTGCAGTGAGCTGAGATCGCATCACTGCATTCCAGCCTGAGCAACAGAGTGAGACTCCGTCTCAAAAAAAAAAAAAGTTATTTGAAAAGACTAAATAATAAGAATAAACACATAAAGAAAAAGAGGAGAGGAAATCTGTAGATTATAAAAGATTTAAGAAACACATCATCCATATGCAATGTGTGGATACTGATTCAAACAACCAATTTTTCTTTTTTTTTTAAAGAAGTTTTTTTGTTTCTGCTTTTGTTTTTTTGAGATGGAGTCTCACTTTGTCACCCAGGCTGGAGTGCAGTGGTGTGATCTCAACTCGCTGCAACCTCCGCCTCCCGGGTTCAAGCAGTTCTTACCACCTCAGCTTACTGATTAGCTGGGACTGCAGGTACACGCCACCAAGCCTGGCTAATTGTTGTATTTTTAGTACAGGTGGGGTTTCACCATGTTGGCCAGGCTGGTCTCGAACTCCTGACCTCAAGTGATCTGCCACCTTGGCCTCCCAAAATGCTGGGATTACAGGCATGAGCCACTGCGCCCAGACTAAAAGAAAATTTTTAAAAAGGAAATTTGGCAATGACAGCAATTTGGTATTAATGAATTATATTTTAGCCATAATACTTTATGGTTATGAGTTAAAAGTCATTTCACTTCTAGAGATACATACAAAAATGCTTACAGGTGAAATTACATCACGTCTAGAACTTGCTTCAAATAAGCCAGTGGTGTGAGGGGCAATTAGTGGAGTTATAGATGAAACAAGAATGACCATGAATTGATAATTATTAAGTTGGGTGACAGCTACTTGGGGGTTCATTATAGTATTCCTTTTACTTTTATATTTGTTTGAAATTTCCCATAAGAAAAAGTTAAGAAGGAATCAAAGTTTTCTGTTTACACTTGTAATGCTTGACTTTATTATACTAGATTAGAATTTGAAAAACAAAAAACTCGGCTTAATATTCAACTTGAGTATAGTCGCAATCAGCTTAAGAAGAAACTGAATAAGATCAACACATTAAAAGAAACTATCCAGAAAGGTAGTGAAGATATTGATCACCTAAAGAAGGTAATTAATAATGGGTAGCTGAAGTGCCTCTTCATTGAAATTATGACTTCCTTCATGTAGTAAACCTTTTGTGAGATCCTGAAGGGTCCTGTTAGTGAAGGGGTTGGGGACAGATTTAAGAAATACTTAAAGTAAAATCAGCAGAGCTTTATGAATTACTGGATGTCAACATGGGAGGAAGGGCAAGGGGATGTCACAGATGACTCCTTAGTTCTAACTGGGGTGATTGGTGAATGAGAGCAGCAGGTTAAGGAGAGAAAATTCTGGACTTGTAGAGCTTGAGTTGCCTATGTAATGTCTAGATGGCAATTTCCAGCAGGCTGTTAAAGAGTAGACAATGGGAGAAGTCTAGGCTGAAGATACAGATTTGGGAGTTGCTGGTTTATGGGAGTAAACTGAAACCACATGAGAATGGTTGAGACTCCCTAGCAGGGAGGTAGGCAGTGAAGAGCAGTGGAGCAGCGATGGGATCTGGAAGGTGGTCACTTAGCTTATGAGGAGAGCCAGAAGAGGTGGTATCACAGAAGCCCCCGAGTTTCAGGAAGGAGGAAATGATCAAGGCTGTCAAAAACATAAAAGTCTGGAAAATGTTTAATTGCCAGTTAGAGATCATGATAGCAAAAACACTGTCATTGGAGAATGGGAACAGAAGTCAGTGAGCTGAGGAATGAATCCAAAATAAGGACAAAAAACAAAAACAAAATGAAGGATAAAGGCAGGTAATGATCACCAGTTTCTAAAAAGTATAGAATGTGAGTCACAGTCCATGATGGAGGGTCAAGTAGCACACAGGGTGAGAAGGTTCATCTCGGGATAATTGGTTTGGTGTTATTGATAAGAACATAGAAGTACCTTATTAATATAAAATATAGTAAATCTACAATGCAAATCCTCTCTGTTCAGGCTGAAGAAAACTGTCTGCAGACAGTGAATGAGCTCATGGCAAAGCAGCAGCAACTTAAGGACATACGTATCACTCAGAACTCCAATGCCGAGAAAGTTCAAACTCAAATTGAAGAGGAACGGAAGAAGTTTCTGGCTGTTGATAGGTAATTAAGACTTCATCAGTTTGAAAGACCTAGTCAGAGTTTTAAACATGGACACTAACTGTCTGAAATGTATGAAATGAGTTGCATTTGAATACGTGCCCTTTGTTGCTCTTGGTCTCACATGACACCCTTCAAACATTCTAATTTTTTTCAAACATTCTCAACCAGGAGAAGTGGTTAGTTGTTTAGAGCAAATAGTGTTTTGTTTTTTCTTCAGACGGAGTCTCCCTTTGTTGCCCAGGCTGGACAGTGGCATGATCTCAGCTTACTGCAACCTTTGCTTCCCGGGTTCAAATGATTCTCCTGCCTTAGTCTCCCAAGTAGCTGGGACTACAGGAGCACACCACCATGCCCAGCTAGTGTGTGTGTGTGTGTGTGTTTCTCTTTTAGTAGAGACAGGGTTTTACCATGTTGGCCAGGCTGGTCTCGAACTCCTGACCTTAAGTGATCTGCTCACCTCAGCCTCCCAAAGTGCTGGGATTACAGGCGTGAGCCACTGCTTCTGGCCTAGAGCAAATACTTCTTTTTGTTAGATGAAAACATGAACCTGTATAGAGTCCCTTACCCTAATTCTCCCTTGACATTGGTGTCTTTCTGTGGTACAGAGATTCCCTCTAGTCTGTGCAAGATAGCACAGAGGGTAAGGAGATAGAATTTGGAGCCACAATTTCTGGTTTCATATCCCAGCTTTGCTGTTTACATATGATACCTTAATTTCCTCATCAGTAATGGAGATAGTAATAGTGCCTACCTCACAGAATCGTTGTAAGTATTACATATGTTAATATTCATATGCACTTAGAGTGCCATTGTACTCCAGCCTGGGCAACAAGAGTGAAACTCTGTCTCAAAAAAAAAAACCAAAAAAGTACCTGGCACAAGATTAGCTTGTGTGTTTGCCATGATGATGGCAACGACAATTTGAATTGACTGGCCTGTACCAAAATGACACCTGCTTTCCTGTCATGCATCATGATTTACATAACCATGAGTGATTAGACAAAATTAATTCTCTGTTTTTGCTAAGCCTTTTGGCATTTCACAGTTTTTCTCACTGTTCGAAGACCTTCAGTGTTTCAAGATACAGCCAGAAAGTTCTTTGTCTAAGATTTTGGAGTGGAATTAAAGTCCATTTACTCTTGCTTTTTTAAAACTCTTGTATTTTGTGTAAATAGAACACATTCTTCCATTTTTTTTTTTTAAGAGATGAGGTCTCATTATGTTGGTCTCAAACTTCTGGGCTTAAATGATCCTATTCCCTTGGCCTTCCAAAGTGCTGGATTACAGGCATGAGCCACCACACTCAGCCCAAACAGAATACTTTCTTTTTCCCTTCATATTCTTGAAAAACACATAGTTCTTACTTTCTTCTTTTTTTTTTTTTTTTCCATTTTCTTTTGGTCCTCTTTCCAGTTTCCTTTAAAAATCCCACATCATTTCAATTAGTAAAACCCAAGCCCTCATTTTCAGATAGAAGCATTACTACATTAGTGGTGGTGGTAGCAAGGAAACCAGATTATTAAGTGTATGTGACTTACCTGGCAAGGGATTTCTTTTGCTAAGAGACTATTTATCTTGGTTTGAGGTCTAAAATGTAGAGCTTATATTTGAGTGAGAATTGGAGCTTGAAAAATTATACAGATTTAAAAATAAAGTAACTAGGAAAGCACTGTTTTTGGTAACCTTGATTAAATCAGTAACATTTATTAGTGGAAGATGCTCCCTTAGATTAACTGAGTATATTCATGACCTTTCTCAGGAGTGTTAACAATTAAATTACAAGCATCAATGAGAGGATTCTAGAACTTAACAGCACTCACAGGAATAAATAATGCTTTTCTCATACAAGTTTATAGCATACATTTTTCTTCCTTGGTGCAGTGTTACATAATGAGTAAAATTACTTTTTCATATCTGTGTAATTACAGGGAAGTGGGGAAATTGCAAAAAGAAGTTGTAATTATTCAAACTTCTCTGGAACAGAAACGATTAGAGAAGCATAACTTGCTGCTTGATTGCAAAGTGCAAGACATTGAGATAATCCTTTTGTCGGGGTCACTGGATGACATCATTGAAGTGGAGGTATACTAGCAAATGACTCTAAAATATGTGCCGTTGTGTGGAACTTAATGCATTGCCCTTTGCTTATTCTTTCTCTTGCTCTGTAGCCCCTTTAGGGGTGGTGAAGACATCTCGTAGGAGGGAAAAAGGACAAAATGACTCTCATCTCAGAGGACTAGGGCCACGGGATGAACCCATGTTTCTTACCTACATATTAGATACCCAAGAGAAATCAGACAATTAAAGTTGTTGGAGTTAAGAATGTTTTTGCACAATGAGCCACAGGCAGTATGCAGCGGTTCCCTGCACTCTCAAAACATTTTACATCATGTGCAGGGGTGGTTCTTGCTCTGCACCTTCTCCAAGAGTTGTATTGAGGTCCTTCTCAGAAGAAACGTGCCCTACTGAGTATCTCCAGGTGGTGACAGAACAGGAGGAGGCAAGAATGGACACCAGAGAAATCACAGGATAAAACCAAGGCTCACTAACATTTCCCTGTTGGCCTTTTGTCTTTCTTTTTCACCACATTTGGATTATACAGGACACTTTAGATTGGCTGGAAGTACAATCATTGCTTGATATCCACAGGGATGGTTCCAGGATCCCCCATGTATATAAAAATCCGAGGATGCCAAAGTCTCTTATCTAAAATGGCATAGTTTTGGTATATGTCCTATGCACATCCTCCCATATACATGCATGCCTCGTTTTATTCTACTTCACAGATCTTGCAGGGGTTTTTTTGTTTTTGTTTTTGTTTTACAGATTGAAGGTTTGTGGTAAGCCCATGCTGAGAAAGTCTCTTGGTACCATTTTTCCAACAGCATGTGCTCACTTTTCTGTGTCTCTGTGTCACATTTTGATAATTCTCGAAATCTTTCAAACTTTTTTATTATTGTATATCTGTTAAGGTGATCTGTATAAGTGATCTTTGATGTTACTATTGTAATTGTTTTTGGAGTGCCATGAACCACTCCCATATAAGACAACAAACTTCATCAACAAATGTATGTGTTCACGTATTTTTCAGATGGGAACTGAAGCAGAAAGTACGCAGGCAACAATTGATATCTATGAAAAAGAAGAAGCCTTTGAAATAGACTACAGCTCTCTAAACGAGGATTTGAAGGTAATGGAAAGCTTTCTGTTGTTTATCACTCACAGTAATATGGAATATTTAAATCTTAACAGAATCATTTTTGGATGATAGAATTAAGTTTGTTTGTTTTTTTTTTTTAAAGATTTCCTAATGGTTTTGGAAGAAATATACAAAGGAAAAACACTGTAATCATGAAACTTCTGACACAAATTGTGGGTCTCTCCCACACCAAGCAATTCTCTAATTCTTTGAATACCAAGTGGGTGTTCCACAATTCAGTTCAATTCTGACACTGTCTACCTGGAGTTAGCATCAGATCCCACAAAGTGATGGCTCAGTCCCACAAGCCTGGCCACTCTTCAGATACCAATCACAAGTCCAGGCCTCCCAGACTCATGGCCAGTTGGTTGTAAATCAGGAGTTTTCACAACTCCTTCCACAGATTTGATAATATGCTAGAATGGCTCATAGAACTCAGGGAAATACTTTATTTACATTAACCAGTTCATTTTTAAAGGCTACAACTCATGGAACAGCCAAATGGATGAGATGCATAGGACTAGGTATGAGAAAGGGTCCATGCCCTCTCTCACACCTTCTCCGGGCGTGTCACCCTCCCAGCATCTCTTGTGTGGTCACCAACCTGGAAGCTCTTCACAACCCACTGTTTAGGGATTCTTATGGGAGCTTCATTACATACATGATTGATAAATCATGGGCAATTGGTGATCCGGACTCAATCTTCAGCCTTTCTCCCCCACCTCCTTAGAGAAGAGGGGATGAAGGTTCCAGCCCTCCAATCACCTGGTTGGTTCCTCTTGGAATAGTCCCCATCCTCCAACAGTCAGCTCATTAGGTATGATTGAAAGGGGCTTATCATGAATAATAAAAGATGCCCTTCCCACTCCTACCACTCAGGAAATTGCAAAGGTTTTTGGTGTGCTGTGCCTAGAACTGGGATAAAAACCAAATATATATTTATTGTCTCATGTTATCACAAAATAGCAGTAAATGTATTGGTTACTTTAAAAAATGTTTATGTCAGCATTTCAGACTGTGTTGTGTAGAACACTGGTATCATGAAATGTCTAGCCAAAGAAGAAAAGTTTCTGTGGTTACTTTTTGAGAAAGTCTTTTCCCTTCTTGGGAAGGGAAGAGAAGAGATTCATAATGGATATTAATGTTTTTGAGAAGTCCTTCAATAAACAAAAGTAACCAACTACTTACTCCAGCATCCCAAATTTGCTTGCTGGCATCCCACTGCAGTACCCTTAGTAGACATAGGCCTCTCTCAGGATTGTAGGTGATGGTGTGGCACACCCTTCCCAGCTGCAGAGCACAGACCTGGAATCCAGCTTTAATTTAACTTAATTTAGTGCCTTTAATTGAGCAGCTCTGGCTCTGTTTCCCAGTCATCCCTGTAGCCATACATTTCTTTGGGTGTTGGCTTCATTCTGAAGCTGCTTCTCTCCTGAATGCAACATGAGCGCAGCTATTCTTGGCTTTCCAGCCACACAGCTACAACCTTCAGAGATGAAAGAAGCTGTCTTTTGCAGTGGTGCTAGTGAAAGGAAAATGAAAACTTGGACCCCAATTCACTATACCAAGATGAAGAAATTAGGCTGAAAGCTGAGTCATGCAAAAAACTGCCTTTCCTTTTGTTCCTAAGCAGAGAGCTACATACAAAATATTAAGTATCAGGCCAGGCGTGGTGGCTCACGCCTGTAATCCCAGCACTTTGGGAGGCTGACATGGGCAGATCACCTGAGGTCAGGAGTTCGAGACCAGCCTGGCCGACATGACGAAACCCTGTCTCCACTAAAAACACACAAAAAATTAGCCGGGCACAGTGGCACGTGCCTGTAATCCCAGCTACTCAGGAGGCTGAGGCAGGAGAATCGCTTGAGCCTGGGATGTGGAGGTTGCAGTGAGCCAAGATTGTGCCACTGCACTCCAGCCAGGGTGACAGAGAAAGACTCTGTCTCAAAAAAAAAAAAAAAAAAAAATTAAGTATCTCCCCAGGTAGCAACTCTTTGGGGATATATTTATGGTTTCTCATCTTATGGTTAAGTGCTGATTTACTGAGCATGAGATGAATACATAATTGACTGTTTCCTGCCTACTCCTTTTCTCTTGCGATATATGGATTCAGTGATGTGACCATATACTTCCTCTTGCTCCTGCCTGCTTTTCCCCTTTAAATATCAAAGCCCTCAAAATCAGCTTTGGAGAAAGGCACAGACTTCTCTCTGGGGCAAGTCCTTAACCTTGGTAAAATAAACTACATTGATTGAGACCTGTCTCAGATACTCTTTGGTTTACATGCTGTTCTAAAATTGAAGAAAGGTTTTACCTACAAAGCCCCAGCAATTGTCCCCTCATCACAGTTGCCTGAATGGGGTCACATATTCATTGCTGAACCAATCACTGTAGAGGGAGGAGGATGGTGGACTTTACCTTAGACTAAGCAGGCCCTGCCTCTAAGTCTACGTACATGGGGTCCAGGAGGGAGAAGTGGATCTACCTGGTCAAAAGCATGTGCTGCATTACAAAAAAAATGGAGAACAGATGCTGAGTAGCAATATCCACCACATCTTTTCAGTTCATATGTTGTTAATATATTTTGTTAGACTTTTTTTTGTTTTGTTTTTGAGACAGAATCTTGCTCTGTCGCCCAGGCTGGAGTGCAATGGCGCAATCTCGGCTCACTGCAACCTCCACCTCCCGGGTTCAAGCGATTCTCCTGCCTCAGCCTCCCAAGTAGCTGAGACTACAGGCGTCCGCCACCATGCCCAGCTAATTTTTGTATTTTTAGTAGAGGTGGGGTTTCACCATGTTGGTCAGGCTGGTCTTGAACTCTTGACCTCAAGTGATCCACACGCTTTGGCCTCCCAAAGTGCTGGGATTACAGGCATGAGCCACCACACACAGCCTACTTTTTGTACTCTGATTGTATTTGTGGCAAAAAAAGCTTCTGAAAGGGCATGGCCACTTTTTCTCTTCTACTCATCACTTGTGTCAGGTTTAAGTGTTAACCTGTCTAGCTGGATTGGATCCCCTCTCCCTGCCCCGTAGTACCTATGCTTGCCCTATTAGAAGTCTTTTCACCTCGCTGTAAAAGCTGGTTTAAGTCCCAGCTACTCAGGAGGCTGAAGTGGGAGGCTTGCTTGAGGTCAGGAGCTCGAGACCAGCCTGAGCAACAGAGTGAGACCTGTCTCTCACAAAAAATTTTTAATCCAGTTTATATGTCTGACTTCCCTGTAAGTCTTTAAAGGCAAAGACTGAATAGCTTCCATCATTGAATCCTCAGTATAATACATAGTAGATTATGAATATTTTTAAATAAATGAAGGTGAAGTATAAATTGTTGGTTTTTACCCAGATTAAAAAATGAGCTGAAATGTGTTCAAAGAAAAGAGCACTGCCGACTCAGGAAGCTACAAATATTGCAGCAGGACTGCACCTCCAGGCTCAGAGAGGGCTTTGGGGAGAGAAGGAATGGATGCATAGGGACCTGGGGGGTCCAGATGGTGAAGGGCCCCACACACGCACACTATCTTGCTGGATGTAAAAGACATGCCATGCCAGTCAGTGTTGTTCTTTGCCCATAATAGGCTCTACAGTCTGATCAAGAAATCGAGGCCCACCTTAGACTCTTATTGCAGCAAGTAGCATCCCAGGAAGATATCTTATTGAAAACAGCAGCCCCAAACCTACGAGCAATGGAGAACTTAAAGACTGTCAGAGACAAGTTTCAAGAATCCACAGATGGTAAAATTGAGTGTAGTCACTAACAAGATTATGTTCATGGGTGTTTTGATTGCTATAACATTTGCCAACAATCCCCCTTTGTTGTCCCTTTTTGTTATAGATTTTTTGCTCTGTGGTCTTATATTAATGTGTGCTTTTAATACTGAATCATTAATTGTTTCCTTTTTGAAATGTTTTGCTTTAATTTAAAACCAGGTTTATTGGTGATTTTAAAACACATGTATTTTTTTCATACCAACAAAATTGACATAATAAATACTCTTATCAGGCCGGGCACAGTAGCTCACGCCTGTAATCCCAGCACTTTGGGAGGCTGAGGTGGGCGGATCACCTGAGGTCAGGAGTTCAAGACCAGCCTGGTCAACATGGTAAAACCCCATGTCTACTAAAAATACAAAAATTAGTTGGGTGTGGTGGCACACACCTGTAGTCCCAGCTACTCGGTAGGCTGAGGCAGGAGAATCGCTTGAACCTGGGAGGTGGAGGTTGCAGTGAGCCGAGATCACGCCACTGAGCTCCAGCCTGAGCAACAGAACAAGACTCCGTCTCTAAATAAATAAATACATACATACATACATACATACCCTATCAGAACTTGTCAATATTATTTAGCAATTAGCCTTACTAGAAAAGAGGCTCATGAATTCTAAGAGCTATTTTCTTGGAATTAATAATAGTTTAGGTATTTTGAAGGTACCTTTACTCAAGAGATCCAAACTCAAATCCAATTTTAAAAATATTTTATGCTTTACAGTCTAAGTAAAAGAACCTCCTCAGTGGTCTCTAAAATAAAGAACATTGATTCTCTCTTAGCTTTTGAGGCCAGCAGAAAGGAAGCCAGAATGTGTAGGCAAGAGTTCGAACAAGTGAAAAAAAGGAGATACGATCTTTTCACCCACTGTTTTGAGCATGTCTCAATCTCAATTGATCAAATCTACAAGAAGCTCTGCAGAAACAACAGCGCGCAAGTATGTATCTTTCATCCTCAAATACTAGTGAGAATTCTGTGTTACTGGTGGTGGTTTTTTGTTTGTTTGTTTGTTTGTTTGTTGAGAAATAACCACTGCCACATTATTTGAGCAACTCACTCATGGGGCAAAGTCAGTTCATGAAGAGTGGTTATCTAATGACCTGCATTGTAGATCCCATTCACTCCACACTGTTCAGTGTGGACAAGTCAAAACCTCTTTGGGTCTGTTTCTTCATCTGAAAAATAAATGGACTAAATCATTTTGTTTCCAAATTCTCTTTTAGTTCCAAAATTCTGTAGTCTGGTATTAATTTGATTTTATAGAACTGTTGGTTTCTGTGGTAAATGTGGAATAATAGAGGATCCTGGGAAGATGGTTCATCTGTGGAGTTGACCAGAGTAACAAAAGAGAGGAAAATAACTAAAGGCAGGGTTCAAATTCAGATATGACCCTTTTAATGATAACCACTCCCATTCCATTATCAGTATCCATAGCAAATACTTGTGGAATTGAATGTGAAATGAAGATGTAGGTTGAGACTTACGTACCTGCTCGGCTTTTGTTTTCTCATTTTATGACTAAAAGGTGATCCTGGATCAGATATTTAGAACTTCAACTGAAAATAACTTATTTTCAGTAAAGTAAGACTAAAACCCATTAACTCTTTTTTTTTTCTTTCTTTCTTTTTTTTTGAGAAAGTTTCCTTGTGTTGCCCAGGCTGGAATGCAGTGGTGCGATCTCGGCTCACTGAAACCTCCACCTCCCGGGTTCAAGTGTCTCAGCTTCCCAAGTAGCTGGGATTACAGGCGCATACCAACAAGCCTGGCTAATTTTTGTATTTTTTGTAGAGACAGGGTTTCACCATGTTGGCCAGACTGGTCTCAAACTCCTGACCTCAAGTGATCTGCCTGCCTCAGCCTCCCAAAGTGCTGGGATTACAGGCATGAGTCACCATGCCTAACTCTTTGAGAACAAGATTCATCTCTGTTTATCTACAGTACCTGGCCCATAATAGGTGTTCAGTACATGTTTGATGAATGTATCGGTGAGTGAACTGCATGAAGACTGCTTTTTAAGACTGTGGCATGTGCCTCTGAGGTTTGACTGGCAGTCTGGTGGAAAGGGCTGATTCCTGGGTATGTTAGGAGAGTGTTTTCCCTCTACCGCCTACCCAGACAACCCTGTTGTCTGTGATTACATGTAGAACTAAATACATTATTTATAGGCATTGGTAGTTTTCCATCAAAATTGAAGAAAAGCTAACCAATAGAATATTTTGCAGTTAAACTCCAAGTTGAACTTTATCAGTTGCTTTTCTGATACTGCTAAATAAATAACATGTGTTTCAGGCATTTCTTAGCCCAGAGAACCCTGAAGAACCTTACTTGGAGGGAATTAGCTATAACTGTGTGGCCCCAGGCAAACGGTTTATGCCAATGGACAATTTGTCAGGGGGAGAAAAGTGTGTGGCAGCCTTGGCTCTCCTGTTTGCCGTGCACAGGTAAGGTCACAAAAGCTATTCAGTTTTCATATCAGGGCAGAAGCCAAGGGGACCTTCCTACAGAAGATATATTAACTATTGTCTTTATTAATATGTAGCAAATGGGATACAAAACTATCTTCTTCAGTCAGACAATTCAGATTATGTTTTAGGCCTACAACAATTTAGACTTTACACAGCAAATGTAAGACAGAATTCTTAGATTTTTAGTGGGTTTTTTTTTTTTTTTTTTGGAGACAGAGTCTCACTATGTTGCCTAGGCTAGGCTCAAACTCCCAGGTCAAGTGATCCTTCTGCCTGAGTCACCCGAGTAGCCAGGACCACAGGCATGTGCTACCATGCCCAGCTAGTTAGTGACAGATTTTTATTCAATTTCTGTTATTATCAATAGCTACTACTATTCCATTTTAGAAAAGAAAAAATATTTGGAATGGCCAGAGGTGACATCAGGATTGACAAAAATCCCAATTTGTGTATTATTTTCTTAGTCAATAGTCAGAGAGCTGCTACTTAGTAAAGAATGTTGAAGTATTTCTTCTATAAAAGTATTTAATCTCCTTATTTCCACTGATGGTGGTGGAACTGTTTCTTTGTAAAACAAATCAAGAAACAAAAAGTTATCTACAATTAAGGCAATTAACCTCTTTCAACATTTAGAACATTAGATGAAGATCTAAAGTACAGATGCTGAACCTGGGCAACATAGTGAGACCCCGTGTCTACAGAAAATAGAAAAAAGTTAGCCAGATGTGGTGACACATGTCTGTAGGCCCAGCTACCCAAAGGCTGAGGTGGGAGGATTGCTGGAGCCCAGGAGGTCGAGGCTGCAAATAAACCGTGATGACGCCACTGCACGCTAGCCTAGGTGAAAGAACAAAACTATGTCTCAAAAAATATACGCATAATACAATTAGTAAAATATAGATACTGCTGTTTCTCTATTTCCATGACCAGGAACAAAAACATACAAGAGTTTGAAAACTTTTTACTGGTCTCTAGAAGGAAAAGGAATAGGCCGCCACAGGAAAGGAAAAGAGAAAACCATAAAAGCTGCAGGCCTGCTTTGAACAAGTCATCTGAGCAGAATCAGACAGATGGCACCCACATCCATTTAGTCAACAGATATTTACTAGTTACTGTGTATCAGGCGCTGTTGCAGGCACTGGGGAGACAGCTGTGAACAAAACAAAATGCCTGCCTCGAAGATACTTCATTTTAGTTGGGGAACTCAGATAATAAATAAGGTAAATTAGTAAACTATCCAGGTATAAGGTAAATTATCCAATATGGAGAATATTAGAATGTAACAAGTTCTATAGAGAAAAAAAGCAGGGAATGGAGATGGTGAGTGGCAGGGAAGTGGTTAGCAATATTGAAGAGTCATCTGGGAAGGTCTATTTGAGAAGGTAACATTTGAGCAAAGATTTGAAGGAATAAATGGAGCAGGTCATGTGGACAGCTAAGGGAAGAATGTTCTTAGACATCAGCAACAGCAAGTGCAAAAGGCCCCGAGGCCAGAGTGAGCCCAGCATGGATGGAGAATAGACTGTATGCAGCAGTGGCAGGCATAGGGCTAGGAGACTGGTCACAATCAAGGTGAAAGACGGCGATGGTGATTGGGCCAAGGTGAGAGGATATGGTTGTGCAGACGGAATTTGCTGACAGGTACGGGTGTGAAGGAAGTGATGTGAAGGGGATGGCTCTGTGGGTTTTGACCTAATCAACTACAGTAATAAGAGCTGCCATTAACTGAGATGGAGAAGACCACAGGAGGGAACATGTTTGGAGGGCAGGGGAGAAGTTTGCTTTGAGATGAGTTTGAGATATGTATTAGACACCCACATGGAATTGTAGAGAAAGTAGTTGGACATTTGAGGTTAGAACTCAGGAGACAGGTTAGAATTATTGGTAAGAGGGTGGGAGCCATCAGTATTTGGGTGGTATTTAAAACCCTGAGGCCAGATTTAATCACCAAGGTAGTTGATTAGATAAGCACAGAGCCCTGAGGGCACTGCTGCCATCCAAAGTTGGAGAGATGAAGAGTTCTCAGCAGACTCAGAAAAAGCAGGGGCTGAGGGGAAGTAGACTGTGTCCCCTTACAAGTCACAAAGCGGTATTTCAAGGAGGAGGGAGTGACCAATCCAAATACTCCTTGCAGAGGTCACATACATGTGGACTGATAACTGAGCACTGGATTTAGTAACATAGAGGTCACCGATTACTTAGAAATATCCAAAAGAATGTGTTTTATTTATTCTGAATACTGTTAATCTTTTCCTCCAAGTCTTTTGTAAAACAAATAGAAAATTGTAACTTACTTGATTGTAATTTTTTTCTAGTTTTCGTCCTGCCCCATTCTTTGTTTTAGATGAAGTGGATGCAGCCCTAGACAATACTAACATAGGCAAAGTAAGTTTCTGCTTTTCATTTTCAATAGATTGTCTACAATTCAAGGATCATGTGAGGCAAGCAATGGAAAATGCTCATTAAAAATCAGTCCTTGGGCTAGGCGCGGTGGCTCACGCCTGTAATCCCAGCACTTTGGGAGGCCGAGGCAGGCAGATCACAAGGTCAGGAGTTTGAGACCAGCCTGACCAACACGGTGAATCCCTGTCTCTACTAAAAATACAAAAATTAGCCGGGTGTGGTGGTGTGTGCCTGTAATCCCAGCTACTTGGGAGGCTGAGGCAGGAGAATCACTTGAACCCGGGAGGTGAAGGTTGCAGTGAGCCGAGATTGCACCACTGCACTCCAGCCTAAGCGACAGAGTGAGACTCTGTCTCAAAAAAAAAAAAAAAAAAAAAATCAGTCCTTGGCCAGGCACGCGTGGCTCACGCCTGTAATCCCAGCACTTTGGGAGGCTGAGGCAGGTGGATCACTTGAGGTCAGGAGTTCGAGACCAGCCTTGTCAACATGGTGAAACCTCATCTCTACTAAAAATACAAAAATTAGCTAGGCGTGGTGGTGGGTGCCTGTAATCCCAGCTACTTGGGAGGCTGAGGCATGACAATCGGCTGAACCCAGGAGGTGGAGTTTGCAGTGAGCTGAGTTTGTGCCACTACACTCCAGCCTGAGCGACAGAGACTCTGTCTCAAAAAAAAGAAAAAAAAATCAGTCCTTGTAGGCTGGGCTTGGTGGCTCATGCCTGTAATCCCAGCACTTTGGGAGGCCGAGGCGGGTGGATTGCTTGAGTCCAAGAGTTTGAGACCAGCCTGGGCAACATAAGGAGACCTTGTCCCTACAAAAAATTTAAAAAAATAATTATCTGAGCATGTTGGCACACATCTGTGGTCCCAGCTACTCAAGAGGCTGAGGTGGGAGGATCACCTGAGCCTGAGAGACAGAGATTGCAGTGAGCCGAGACCGTGCCACTGCACTCCAGGAAAAAAAAAAAAAAAAATCAGTCCTTTTGAAATCTAAGCTAAATATCTAAAACAAGTTGATTCAGGGTAGTTTTCATTCAAGGCTTAGAGGACCTTCCAGAGTTGAGAGAAATCAACATGGGGGTCAAATGAGGATCACTGTACTTGATCAACATTGTTACTGCTGGCATAACAGGCTTCTCACCAAATCTAGATATTGGGAATTAGAGAACCCCTAATAACAGGCCCCAAGAATACCATCTCTAAATAAATTCCAAAAGAATTAAAGTTTAAAATCCTACCTTCCCAGTTTTTTTTTTATTTTAATCTATTTATTTATTTGAGAGCAGGTTATAAGACTGGCTAATTTTTGTGTTTTTGGTAGAGATGGGGTTTCACCATGTTGCCAAGGCTGGTCTCGAACTCTTGGGCTCAAGAGATCTACCCACTTCAACCTCCCAAAGTGCTGGGATTACAGGCGTCAGCCACCACACCAGCCCTACTTCCCAGTTCTATCAAAATGTATCCAATAATTTACTGTACTTGAGCATGATCCTGTTTTCAGTCTTTGAGAGAATGAGAGAACTAAGGAACAGTTTCACACTTAAGAGTTAAATTTTGGTCAGTACTCAAGGATCAGTGGGTAGATACTCAGAGCCCACCTAAAAGAGCTGGGCTCTCAGCCCACACATCTTGACGGTGACTAGATTGAATTTTGGACATGAGAGTGGGGTCTGCTATGGAACATGAACAAAGGATGGAGGCAAATCCTGGCAGTGCCCGACACTGCCCAGGGGAAGGGTAGCACTGGCCTGCAGAGTTCCCAGTATCATGGTTCTGCTACTGGGGCCATTCATTCTTGGAGATGGGTGAATTAGGTTCTCCTGGTTCTGATTCCAGGCCCATCCATCTTCTAGAAATGACCAGGCTTTGCATTAATGGCTGCTTACAGGGTGGCTGCTCTGGTCATGCTGAGAGATGTATTTCTCATCATTTATTTATAAATTGGCATTCTGGGCCAGGCGCGGTGGCTCATGCCTGTAATTCCAACACTTTGAGAGGCCAAGGCGGGAGGATCACTTGAGCTCAGGAGTTCGAGACCAGCCTGAGCAACATAGTGAGACCTTGTCTCTATTATAAAGAAATTTAAAAAGAAAAAAAGAAAGAAATCGGCATTCTGGTTTATAACCTAGTCTTGTGAGTGATGTTAAGGAGCCCATGGCTGAGAGATGTGTTCAGTCTCGGGGTACCGCCCAGTAGGTTCTGCACCTCCGAAGCTGACCTCCTTGATTTCTTACTCTGTTGAGTCCCACGTGAATTGCCTGGGTAGCTGCAACCTGAGGTACCTTCTGATGGCGTGAATGTAGTCTTTGAGCATTTCTCAAATTGTATTCATCTGAGAAAATCTCTTGAAGGCCCTGCATTTTTAACATGGCACAGGATACACAAGAGTATCACATCAACTCCATACCCCCAAAAAGTCTCTGCCAGAAACTTCATGGCAGCTGGGAAAGGAAACAGGAACAGAAGAACATCTTGAGTTGTCTCTTGAACGCCAGCCAGCGTGCATCAAATGACTGGACTCCATGGCGGACTCATTTGGGAGAAATCTCCCCTTAGGAGGAGAATTTTGGCACTTTATATCCCACATTCTGTGAGGGGAAGTCTTGGTGGTTATCTTTTTCTTGGCTGTATTGAAGGTATTTGTTTGAGGAAAAATTAGATGTTTGCATTGGTGGCATCTCCAGGTACTAGATCTTACTTAAGACTCCTATTAGTACCCATCCTACGTATTAAAACCTCTTAATTGCATTATTCCTTTTGAGATGTATCTTTCTGACACTCCGTTGCTGAATTGAGTATGAGCAGTTATGTAGTATGAACTATGAAGCACCCTCCACTCCCTCTTGTGATCAGGGTGCCCAACAGGTAACTCTCCAGGAAAAACGCATGCCCTGCATCTTCGCATCCTGTCTCCCCTTCTTTTCCTATTATGGGCCCAAGACCTTTTTTCAGCCCTGTCATAGTGGCTACTACCATTGCCTCTAATGCTGGAAGTTCCTTCTATGAATTCAGCCTCTTAGAGCAGTTTCTTTCCTTTCTCACATAAAACATGGCCACTCATTCCTCAATGGAAGCTACCATTCCTACTTCCAGAGCTTGTGTCCACGGGATCTTTGGTGCACATGGAGAAGACCCATTGTAGGCCCTCAGAGAAATCCAGGAGTTGGCATTACCTTTGTTAGACTGTTGGTAGTTTTTCTCTTCTTGGGGTTTATCACTGTCCAAGTTCTGAGTGGTTTGTTCACCAAGACTCATCTCTATTGAGTCCATTTTGCACTTCTCATTTCCTTGGAATTGAGCTTCCTTAAGGAATCAGAGTTCACCTCTAACCAAATGACTTGATTATGGATTACGAATACATACATAATTGCCCTGTTTTTCCTTTCAGGCTTTGAGTTGGCAAAATAGGAAGATGGAAATTATTTTGGATTTTTGCTGTTGTTGTTGTTGTTAGATGGAGTCTCTCACTCTGTCGCCTAGCCTGGAGTGCAGTGGCACAATCTCGGCTCACTGCAACCTCCACCTCCCGAGTAGCTGGGATTACAGGCACCTGCCACCATGCCTGCCGAATTTTTTTTGTGATTTTAGTAGAGACGGGATTCACCATGTTGGCCAGGCTGGTTTTGAACTCCTGACCTCCGGTGATCCGCCTGCCTCAGCCTCCCAAAGTGCTGGGATTACAGGTGTGAGCCACTGCACCCAGCCTAGAGGTTATAAGTTTAAATACCAGCCCTTTTTCACCCTCAAAAAATATTTTTGAGTGGTAGTTTTTTTCTTGTTATAAAGGCTGATTACCTATCACATCACAGTATCTTAAGTTGGAGCTTTATTCTTTAAAATGTTCTTAAAGTTTTAGATCATAGGTTTAATGAAGTTTATCTCATTTTAGAATCTATTTCCATTTCTGCAGTTGTTGAGGATTTATTGAATTATTGGAAAGGTGGATAAGTCCTTGTCACCTAAACTGACCAGACTCAGAGACATGCCAGAATTACTGTCCGCAGAGCCCAGACAAGGCCTTTCCTTCCTAGTGAAATGTGTGTTTTTATTTCTTCCAGGTGTCAAGTTACATCAAAGAGCAAACTCAAGACCAGTTTCAGATGATAGTCATCTCCCTAAAAGAAGAGTTCTATTCCAGAGCCGACGCGCTGATCGGCATCTATCCTGAGGTAAAGACAAATCAGAGGGGAGTGTACCCAAATTCTACTCCAGAGCCGACACGCTGATTGGCATCTATCCTTAGGTAAAGATAAATCAGAGGGGAGGAGTGTACCCAAGTTCTATTCCAGAGCCGGTGCGCTAATCGGCATCTATCCTGAGGTAAAGACAAATCAGAGGCGAGAGGAGTGTACGCACTGCCAGCTTCCCTTAGTACCCTGACAGCCACCGGGCTTTCCTAATTAAAACTTCCAAATGGAGTCTAACGCTGAAATGATTTTTTAATCAAATAAGATTAAAAATAACTACTGGTGTTTTCCTAGACAATACATAGAGATTGAAGATATATTTTAAGTGAAAAAAGCAAATGGAAAATTGCAGAACAGTAAGTAGGATAGTTTTGTTTCGTGAAATAATAGTCCATGTTAATTTACACGAACTGTTAACATTATACTTCTTATTTCTGTAGTGTTTCAGTGTTTTAAGCAAAAACAAATGCACTGTGGTAGAGCAAGGAACCATTTATCCTCCAAAAGTATCAGAGGACAAAACAAAGAAATACATTAGAAGTTCCAAGTTGTATAGTAACTTCTAAAATGTGAACACACCTTTCTCAAGCCATTGAAAATACTAACCTGAACTCATGGAGTAGAGCCACTAGTTCAGGTCATTTGGTTTTGGACAGTTAGGATTTACTTCCTGAATTTTCCTTTAAGCAAAGATAAAAATTTACCTTCCTGTGCCTACAGAATGTTAGGGGACCACCTGGAAATACAATGCATGAGTAATGGAAATTCTCATACCAGATAATACCAAAAAAAACCCAAAACCGATACAAATGCAGATATCTTATTAGATTGAAGAAGATTCCTTTTGAATGCAATTCTAGACTCACTAATGGCTCTTATTTTACTTTAATAATACTTTTTCCCTAATTAGGGGAACTTTTAACTGTCTTCTCTCCATTTTAGTACGATGACTGCATGTTCAGCCGAGTTTTGACCCTAGATCTTTCTCAGTATCCAGACACTGAAGGCCAAGAAAGCAGCAAGAGACACGGAGAGTCCCACTAGGGGCAGTCCTGCAGCGGTCACCTGATCACTGTTCAGTTTCCACTCTAATACTCACACAGCTCCTCCACAGGAGACTTCTGGAGCAAGCAGGACCAGCCTGGTGCACCCTTTAAGAGAAACCTTAGTCGTTCTAGCCAAAGAGGCTGTGGCTCACTTTAGTTGAGTGTTCAGACCCCATTCTAGTAGGGAAAGTTTTCAGTGAGGGCAGGTGTTAAATGAGTTTTTAAAAAACAAACAAAAGGTACAATTTTGTACTATAATTCTAACTTCTACTTTGAAATAAGCTAGTCTGGTTGGAAAAATTTTGAATTCGGCTTCATCTTCACTCTGATCTTGCCTCGCACCCAAGTAATCTTGAAGGGAACTTCTCTTGGTTTTTAAACATACTAGTTATAAGATTGTTAATAAACTGTTGAACCTGGCTTTTGGGAAATTGTTTCAGAGAAACTATGTTAGTATTGAAAATATCAATAAAAAATGTTCTAATTTCAAATGTCTCCAATGTAGAATTTTAGAAGCCAAAAATATTTTAATGGTGAAATTGAATTATGTCTGTTTCGATGCAATCTGAATTTTTCTAAATAGAATTTCTGTTACAGAAATATTGAAGAATCCAGAGTTTCTCAAGTGACAACTGACTTCTCCACTTACAAACGTTGTTATGTGCAGAAAGCTGCACTTTCACCACTTCATTTCCACTTCAAAATGGAACAAGACAGGCCGGGAGCGGCAGCTCACACGCTGGTAATCCCAGCACTTCGGGAGGCTGAGGCGGGTGGATCACTTGAGCTCAGGAGTTCGAGACCAGCCTGGCCAATGTGGTGAAATCCTGTCTCTACTAAAAATACAAAAATTAGCCAGGTGTGATGGGGTGCACCTGTAATCCCAACTACTCGGGAGGCTGAAGCAGGAGAATCGCTTGAACCCAGGAGGTGGAGGTTGCAGTGAGCTGAAATTGCGCCACTGTACTCCAGCCTGGGTGACAGAGACTGTCTCAAAAAAAAAAAAAGGAATGAGAAAATTCTGAGGTGGGCTTCCACTTCAGACTGCTTTGGGCCCAAGTGCTAACCAAGGAGTAGCCTCCTGAGTAAATGTATCCATTTTAACAACACTGTTTTATGTAGTAACAGAATGCACTCTGTGAGGAAGAAATTAAATCTCAAAAGATTTGGTTCCTTCCTGGAGGGGACTTCAGTATGGTGAGATAGCTGACCTCTATGAACTGCAGACAGCAGAAGCCACTCTATTTGTCCTTTTTCTTTTTCTGACACGGAGTCTCGTTCTGTTGCCCAGGCTGCAGTGCGGTGGTGTGATCTCTGCTCACTGCAACCTCCTCCTCCTGGGTTCAAGCGATTCTCCTGCCTCAGCCTCCCAGGTAGCTGGGACTACAGGCACCTGCCACCGTGCCCGGCTGATTTTTGTATTTTTAGTAGAGACAGGGTTTCACTACATTGGCCAGGCTGGTCTCGAACTCCTGGCCTTAAGTGATCCACACGTCTCAGCCTCTCAAATTGCCGGGATTACAGGCGTGAGCCACCGCGCTTGGCTGTTCTCTTTCATAACTTTGACTTATAGACTGTCAGTGATCCCACCAAGTTCAGTCATTTCTGATATAACAGAGCATGCCCAGTAACCTAATTTAAGGGCCACAGCACATATTCAGGCTTTGTCGAGATAGTAAGGAGGTTCTTAGCAGGTACTTGTATAACTATTTAAAATGTAACCATTTTATTTTTATTTTTTTTAGATGGAATTCCCTCTTGCCCAGGCTGGAATGCAGTGCTGCAATCTTGGTTCACTGCAACCTCTGCCTCCTTGGTTCAAGTGATTCTCCTGCCTCAGTCTCCCAAGTAGCTGGGATTACAGGCGCACACTACCACGCCAGGCTAATTTTTGTATTTTTAGTAGAGACAGGGTTTCACCATGTTGGCCAGGCTGGTCTCAAACTTCTGGCCTCAAGTGATCCGCCCCCCTCAGCCTCCCAAAGTGCTGGGATTACAGGTTTGAGCTACCTGCCCTGTCTTAAAATATAACCATTTTAAAATGTAACAGCTATTCTAGCTTGAGGCAGTAAACAGCAGGGCCAACTTTGTTACCTCCTGATGTGATGTTTCTCACTGACTAAACTACACACAAGCAAGTGCACTATGCTGGAGTTGCCTCTAATCTCTCAATCGGATTGGAATAAACTTTACATTCTACAACGAGTATACAACAGAACCGATTAGATACCTCTATGTGGTACAGCAACATGGCTGCGTCCTCCAGCAGAGCACACAAAGCTTTTCTTAAAAATGGGCTGTAATGAGCTTTACATCCAACTGCACAGCATCCTCTATGCTTGTAATTCTGCTATACCCTGTGTCTGGCCAGCTCTCAGATTCAGATATTCCCTGACTGCACTTACTAAATGATATTAAAGAACAATTTATAATGTTTGCTTTTTAAAACATTTAAATACGTTCAAGTAATCATTTAGTTGATTTCACAGTTGGGTGGCAACTCAAGCTAAAAATTCTCACTAAATAACATTCTAGCAAGCCTTGGCATAATTAAAGAAACACTGAGCACACAGGGTTGAAGTTAAAATTTTATTTATGGCTGGAGTGGCATAAAAGATTTGTTTTCCATGCTTCAAAAAGAAAAAAAAAGTTTTCAGGGCTTCTCTCCCTCCCTATGCATCCTACCCTTCTGTTTCCTGTTCTTAACTTTCTCTGTACCTATGGGAGTCATCATTGGGGAGTGTCACAGGGCTTGGCAAGAAATGTCACACTGACGATAAGTGGCCTCAAACTGAAACCAAGCAGGGCTGTTTGTTTCCAAAGAGAACCCTCCACTGTAGGGCCGCTCATGCACCGCCACAGAAGCCTCTGCCGGTCACAGTCAGAGAAGCTCCCCGGGCACCAGCAGCGCACTCAGCACAGCCGTTTCATGTGGGTGAACCTGAGAAGGTTTAAAGTGTTGCAGGCCCTTTTCAAGTTTTGCCTCCCTCACTCTCTGCAAACTCCCTTAATGTGGGCCTGGAAGAGAATTTTCAGAGACAATAACAGAAAGACTGGATCTCACCCCAGAGAATAAAGATTTGCAAAGCCTGGAATTTATAATGTTTGAAACCTGGTCTTTCAAACTTCTGCTATCGCGGTTGTCAGTCCCACAGTGGTCCTGCACAACGCTGGCCTGAACTGAAAAGGGTCTCTAGCTCCTCCGATTTCAGTTCTTAGCAATATCAGACCTGTGTTTCTTTGGAACAGAAGTTACTAAAACAACCTAGTTCCAAACAAGCCCTTTTGATCCAGCTGTTCTCCCTAAAAACATTTTCACTAGCGGATTCATTCTTTACTATTTAACAGTGGAACAAACATACCTTTAAAACGTACCTTTAAAATGCTTTCTATAGTAACATGTTTCCACATACAATTATAAAATGTGTTTATTTTGCTGGGCCCAGTGACTCATGCCTGTAATCCTAGCATTTTGGGAGGCCAAGGTGGGTGGATCACCTGAGGTCAAGAGTTCGAGACCAGCCTGGCCAACATGGTGAAACTCCAACTCTACTAAAAATAAAATTAGCTGGGCATGGTGGTGGACGCCTATAATCCCAGCTACTCAGGAGGCTGAGGCAGGAGAATCACTTGAGCCCAGGAGGTGGAGGCTGCAGTGAGCTGAGATCGCACCACTGCACTCTGTCCTGGATGACAGAGTGAGACTCTGACTCAAAAAAAAAAAAAAAAAAGTGTCTGTTTCGTATTTTCTCTTTGGCAACTACTGCTGCTTGGACAGTCTTTACTCTTCCCCTTTTATTACGAAAAATACCACCTTGACAAAAGAGAGCCTGTCAGATGGGAACGGGAACACCAGGTCCACCCCTTCCCACGGATTCTGGCCCCTGAGGTAGCTATCCATCAGTCCTTGCAAAGTCCACCTGAAGTGTGTCTGCGTCACCTCCTGCATAGTTCAACACACAGGGGAGCCCTCTCACCCAGCCTTGAGGGCCACATGCCCATGTGGCTCTCTTGGTGTATGTGACGGTTTCGCAATCAGAGATCCACGTGGAGTTCTCCATACATTCCTCTTCGTTTGGGCACCGTGGTTACAGAAGGCTAGTTTTCAAGTTGCAGGTTTTACTGGTTTTAAAGATTTCAAGACCCTCCAGCATCATCTGTTTAAATAAAAGAATGAAATGCCCAAGGGTTAAAGTCCAGCTAAAAGAAGTTATTTGCAATAGATTTCTATTTCAGAAACTGCTTTACAATTGTTCTTATGTACAGAAGATTTTGAAAACCCCTCCACAATGGAAACAGTAGCCACTGTCTGGAAATGACCTTGTGTAATTATCAATACTATCAGGGGGTCAAGCAAGTGATGACATTACATTTGCAACGATCTGTGGGAATCTCAATCCATGAACATGGATGCTCTTTTATTTCTCAGTGGACTGAGGATGGGGCAATTTCAACAAACATACAGTGAGAGCCTGTTGGAGGTATGGAGAAGAATAAGCCTGTCGATTCCTCTGGGATCCCCAGGCTTGGCTTCTCTCACCCACATGCAGGACAGGCCAAGACTTTCCATACAACAGAGGCCAGGAGCTTCGCCCTAAGGAGACATGACTGGGTGGGGAGAGCCGGGGCTGCAGGTGCAGGTGATGGCGTCTAGGAGCACAGATCTCACAGGTATTGAAGAAAACCCTTGCCCAATGCTCCATATGGCAAGGTCTACCAGGCAGTAGGCCCTGCCCCGGATGTGCACACCAGTCAGAGGCAGGCCACAGGGGACAAAATCTATGTACACACAACAGCAGCAACAGCAGAAGCAAGCCAATCTATTGAGAATAATCGCCCGGGCCTTCATTCTTGTCAGCAGGCACTGGAGGAGCCCAGATATGCAGAAAACAAAACAATGAACATGAAAGAAAGTAGTGGAAAAGAACCGCCTAACCCAGAGGAAACAGTTCACAGAACACCAGTTTTGTGTTTTGTTTTTACTTATGTGATGGTTCTACTAGCTGAACTCACAATCCAAATATTTGCAAAAAGATTTCAAACAGTTTGATCCAAAACAATATCAAAATCGAATTCTCTAAAACGTGTGTGCCCCCAAGTGCACTTGAAGTTGTATAAAACTATTATTATTATCTTTTTTGAAACGGAGTCTTGCTCTGTCACCCAGGCTGGAGTACAATGGTGCAATCTCGGCTCATTGCAACCTCCGCCTCCTGGGTTCAAGCAATTCTCCTGCCTCAGCCTCCTGAGTAGCTGGGACTACAGGCGCCCGCCACCACACCCGGCTAATTTTTGTATTTTTAGTAGAGACGGTTTCGCCATGTTAGCCAGGCTGGTCTCGAACTCCTGACCTCAGGTGATTCACCTGCCTCAGCCTCCCAAAGTGCTGGTAATACAGGCGTGAACCACTACGCCCGGCCAAAGTTGTATAAAACTAAATGAGAGGATGTCGAGTCTGTGACAGCTGCCCCTCACAGCTCTCCCACGAGGACCCCCACCATCAGCTCACTCTCATCTTCCCTGCCCCTGGACGGCAGGACGCTAGGGCGCCCCCACCCCCTGCCGCCAGCCCTCGCTTGTGCTATAATTCACTCTGCAGGTGGCCCTTTTAGAACTGCCTTATTTTACTTGACTAAATTTGCACTCACTAAGAATCTTTATAACATGTACTGTTGCACATGGTCCCTGTGGTGTTGAAGGAACATACAGGGACATAATACTGCTCCAGCATACCCACTGAAGGATTTAAATGTTAAATGAAGAGGTAACTGATAAGCTGGATGCTTCATAGCTCTCAGAAATTTTGGGTGGACTGCTATATAGGTATTTAAGAGTGTTTTACTTTGGTTTACTTATATAAAGTACTAAATATAAACTCCTATTACATGAAAATCTTCTCTCCCAATGTTTTCAGGAATGTAGTAGAGTCAGATAACCAGGTTGACTTCTGTCTCCAGAGTTCTCACAGACTTACAGCAGCAGATGCTCTGAGAAAAGGTAACTAAGAAAACAAGAGCTTGGCCGGGCGCAGTGGCTCACGCCTATAATCCCAGCAGTTTGGGAAGCCAAAGTGGGTGGATCACAAGGTCAGGAGTTTGAGACCAGCCTGGCCAACATAGTGAAACCCCATCTCTACCAAAAATACAAAATTAGTCGGGCATGGTGGTGTGTGCCTGTAGTCCCAGCTGCTCAGGAGGCTAAGGCAGGAAAATAGCTTGAACCCAAGAGGCGGAGGTTGCGGTGAGCCGAGATCACACCACTGCACTCCAGCCTGGGCGACAGAGCAAGACTCTGTCTCAAAAAATAAAAAAAAAAAGACATCAGAGAAAACTTAAAAGACGGTGGAAATCAATCCAGGCAATCCCAACTAGTATGACTTCCAGAAAGGGAGAACAGAGAAGATGGAAAGAGGAAATAAAGAGAATCACAGACCATTCCAGAACTGGAGAAATGGAAGAGGAAAAAGAACATGTGAGTAAGGTAGGTAAAAAAAAGTTTCCCACCTAAATACATCCTCATTGAATTTCTAATCAAGGGAAAAGAGGATCCTAAAAACTCCCAGGAAAAAAAGCAACGGGTACCCTCAAATCACTGGGAACAGGTTCCCGTCAGACCCTCTTCATAGGAAACCTGGTCTTCAGACAGTGGAGTCCGGGGGAATCACAACCAAGAATCCCATGCCAAAACTCCCGCGAGCGTGAGGATGGCACAGACACCTGCAGACACATGGCCCTCGGGAGGTGACCCCACACTGGGGTCTGCAGAAGCAGCCTCAGGAGGTACTAGCAGGACGGATGGGGGGCCAGAACAAGGGAGACCTGGGCCTCCATCTCAGAAAGAAGGAGGGAAGCTCAGGAGGCAGCAGTCCCCAGTGGAGCCGACCAGGAGAAGGTGTCCTGGGAGATGTGGGGTGGCAGGATGAGGAGAATGCATACTTTTTTTAAAAAAAATTTATTATTCAGTTCTGAAAGCTGAGGGAATGCATACATTTAAGAATATTGGGAAACGTTGGTTTTTGGAAAACAAAGGGGAAAGAAGAACCTAAAAACTCAAAAAATAAGAAGTAACACAAATGTCTTCAAGCCCCAACATTAAACAATAAAAAATGGGAGAATGGAATGTAAGAACAAGCCACATTTGACCCTGACATTGAGGACACATCTGCAGCTGGCACAGGCGACATGGCACTGGGCCCACGGACACAACACACATGCTACAGCTGGCACAGGCGCCGTGGCACTGGGCCCACGGCCACGGCCACAAGCTGGCTAAGCAGGAAAGAACACTGACGCTGTTTTCATCAAGTAAATGCTTTTGTTTGCCAACTTTTACAATCAACCTACAGACAGACCGGGGGTCTCATTTCCTTTCTGTCCTGTCACCACGGAGACCGACAAAACGGGGAAGCCAGTGGGCTAGGGGGTGGGATACGCAAGCAGGGGCCCATCCAGCCCAGGCTTCTTGTTGGGAAGTCTGGCCTAAGTATGTTATTTAAAGAATGAGAAATAACACACAGCACTACGCAAAACCTGAGAGGAGAAGGGGAGGAGAGGGAGGGACCGGCACGAACGAGCGAGATCACCCTTCATAGTGTCAACAGAGAGGCCTATTCAAATACACTGTTTAGATAAATAGTTCAATCACTTAAATAAATCTTAGTCTGTAACAGAGGCAACAAAGCTCAAATGATTTAAAGTGCTTTTCTCCAGAGACTCAGCTGACATGCATCAGGCTAGTGGTCACCCTTGGGGGCTGGAGGAGACTGGAGGAGGCTGGAGAGTGACAAGGGGTGTCCTGGCAATGCTGCTTCCTCAACTGGGTGTGATTAGATGGGAGCATTCACTTTGCAAAAATGCACTGAGCTGACCTGACATAACTTGTGCACTTTTTATTCATCTTTTTAACTTTTCTTTTTGTAGAGAGCACCCTTCTGCCCGCTGCACCCTCTTAGTGTATGTTTTCTCCGTAACGTTTTTCTAAAGAGGTACCAGTACCTCTGGGCAGTTGGAATTGGGTTGGGGTGAGAGGCCAGGGTCTCTGCTAAGCCTCCTGTGCTCTCTGGCCCTGACAGAATGTATGCACCGTCCTCCCACCGTAGGGCCCGGGGCATTAAGGCGCAGCACGGTCCCTGAAGATGCCTGCCAACAAGAGAGACCTGAGGCAGCTCCCCACAAAAAGAACACAATACCAGCATCTGACTGTCTGAGTTTTTTTGAAACTTCAATTCCATTCTCTTCTAACTTCCTCTTTGCACAGTCCTGGCACGCATGACCTGAAAGAGAAGAATTTATTAAGAAGCCTGTTTATTCAGAAGCCACTCGCCAAGGCACAGTTCATAATGTGACCTGACTGAAGCACTGGCCAAGCAGACCCTGCCATCCACTACAGATGACATCAACCACGCTACGGCTTCTATCCCAGGAGTCGCATCTCAGTGAGAAAGCAACTGTAATAAAGATGTCCTTTCGCATGGGAATAGGTGGAAACAGGAAGCTGACTGCGGTGGTTTTGTACTTCCTGCACCACTAACATGGATGTGATGTGAGCAGCTCCCACATTGATGCGCGTTTTCTCATCTGTGAACGCACTAGGCCAAACAGCCAGGGAAAACAGGGCTGCGCACAGAGGCCTCCGCGCCACTCACCAGAGTCCCTTTTACCCAAATGATTCGGCAAGGGGAGGCACCTGGTGCCCAGTTCACACACAGGAGGACGCTCATGGCCACCGAGTCTTGTTAAATTTATAAACAGGCAGAATTGAGCCCAGCAAGAAGAGCGTTCACATTTCAAAACAAGTATTAAATAGAAAGCTTCTTCTGTGTGCAAGCTCAGACCCGTGCAACGAACATTTCGGAAGAGCTGGGTCATTCTAAGGCACTGCATCTGGCACCACATGGTATCACACAAATAGAACCTGTTCCAAGTCCCGTCACTCTTGGTTCTAGGGCAAGAAATTATTCTCAGGTGCCAGCTGGCCCACGTGTGATTCGGCTGTGCTTCCTCGTCAAAGGGATGGCTTTTAGTCTCTCGGTGTGGCAGGGACCATGCTAAGGCATGGCTATTTATCATCTTCAGTGGGGCTGTTTTAATACAAGCTAATTATTTAAGGTGAAAAACAAATGTTTATGATTCTACAGTTAGTGACAGAAGACAATGGAATGTGTAGGCAAAAAACAGGCTGGCAAGAAGAAAGATCTGCTTTACCCAATAATGTGGTGCTGTCCACGCGATCAGCATCTGAAGGAGAAAGAAAAGCAGTCAGTGGAGCCGAGACGCCAAGAGCTAGTCCTCCTCAGGCCACCCTGAGGCAGTGACTAGGAACGGCAGTGACTGGGAACAGGCTTCTGGGCAGCTCAGCCCGCGCGGGCTGTGGACTCCTGCGCTCCTCGCTGCCCTCACGTCTGCCTCCCAGGCCTGGCGCGAGGACTCGCTGAAGGAGCCAGCTGGCAAAGGGAGCATGGTGTGGTGTCCGCGATCGCTAGCATGACTGTCACTGTCATGGGCCTCCTCTCCCATCAGGAGTGGCACTCCATGAATTCAAGTACAAATGTCCTTCATGACACAGTCACAGATTAAAACTCCCAATGACCTTGCAGTCTTCCGGCAGCCTGTCGAATCCACTTGCCTGCCCCAACCTGGAAAGGGAGGCTCAGTGGGACAGAAAGCTACTCAGCCCCACTCTAGGAGCCCGAGCACATGCAGGATTACTCTGGGTCCTGTTCTTCCAGGGAGTGTGGGGGTGGAATGAGAAGCGGCGGATGGGGGCAGAGATGAGGAAAGCCCGCTGCCCCTCTGCAGAGCCCCACACATGTGGGCCGGTGCCAGGATGCACCAAATGGTGTATTTTGCTCTGCAGTCAGGCCAGGATCCCAATCCCAGCTTCAAAATGTCTGGGCACGTTATGTGCCTGTGCCAGCTCAGCTCTTCTCATCTATGAAATCATCTACTTACTAGCACTGCATGCTGCCACTGGAAAACCAAGTAAGGTAAGAATATGGAACTCTGAGTGGAGGGTGACACACGGCAAGCAGGAGCTCTTTTCTTCTGCCCTGAATAAGAAGCTGTTGCCCTAATCATACTTTTATTTATGGAAATGGAACTTACCTTGGTCCATTTTGCTAATTATTAGCAATTCTGAAAAGAAATGATAGTGGTTAAAAAAACAACAAAAACCTTAGCGATTGGATTATCTCTGCATTCTCTAGTCTCCAAGTTCACAGCTGGTCACATATACCTGCCTCGGTGGCTAACCTCGTTCCAGTGTGTGGTGAGTGTGCGTGGGTTTCCTGTTACAATTAAACGAGCCAGCACAGGCCTTTCCAAGCTTGCCATCATCCATGTTTTATGATGCCAGACTCCCAGCTATTAATTCCCTTATCTCAACATGACCAAGTTGAAGAATTTCTCACTTACCCTGGTCATTCCTGATAGATGAGCAATTTCTCAAAAGGGCCAAGGAGCACTACTTAAAAGAGGTGTTGCATTCACAACAGGGAAAATACATTACGTGAAAAAAGAAGTAAAGTGTTCATGAAATCATTCTGTGCTTGTGAAGTTGTAACTTTTCAACTGCAGTGACAGGACACAAATATGAGATATCTGTGTCTTTCAAGTGTTAAGTATCACAACTGATAAAGCTAGCCTGGTAGTTTTCTTTCTTGGTTAAGGAAACCTGAAACAGGAATAAATGTGTCCAGCTATACATGTTTGCACAGCTGTAAACTTCAAAGTTACTTTATTTTTTATTTTTAGAGACAGGGTCTTCCTCCGACGTCCAGGCTGGAATACAGTGGCCTGATCACAGCTCACTGCAGTCTCTAACTCCTGGGCTCAAGCGATCCCCCCACCTGAGCCTCCAGAGTAGCTGGGATCACAGATGTCCACCACCAAACCCAGCTTTTTTTTTTTTTTTTTTTTGTAAACAGAGTCTTGCTCTGTCACCCAGGCTGGAGTGCAGTGGTGCGATCTCGGCTCACTGCAAGCTCTGCCTCCCGGGTTCATGCCATTCTCCTGCCTCAGCCTCCCGAGTAGCTGGGACTACAGGTGCCCGCCACCACGCCCAGCTAATTTTTTGTATTTTTAGTAGAGACGGGGTTTCACCGTGTTAGCCAGGATGGTCTCCATCTCCTGACCTCGTGATCCGCCCGCCTCGGCCTCCCAAAGTGCTGGCATTACAGGCGTGAGCCATCACGCCCAGTCCAAACCCAGCTAATTTTTAAAAACATTTTTGTAGAGACCAGGTCTCCCTATGTTGCCCAGGCTGATCTTAAACTCCTGGGCTCAAGCAATCCTCCTGCCTTGGCCTCCCAAAAAACTGGGATGACAGGCGTGAGCCACGGCGCCCAGCCTAAAGTTCAAGTTCTAGTTACAGACTGTCACTAGGACACCAATTACTCCAATCTTCTAATTTTAAATTACAGAGGCAGTTTTAAAAAATAATAACTGGAAGATTGGTGAATTTTATGGGTATGTGAATTACATCAAAAAAAAAGAGAGAGAAACAACTGGAAGAGCCCTATGAGTTTTGTACTTGAAAAGTGAAGACAGGCCGGGCGCAGTGGCTCTCGCCTGTAATCCCATCACTTCAGGAGGCCGAGGCAGGTGGATCACCTGAGGTCGGGAGTTCGAGACCAGCCTGACCAACATGGTGAAACCCCGTCTCTACTAAAAATACAAAATTAGCCAGGCGTGGTGGCGCATGCCTGCAGTTCCAGCTACTCAGAAGGCTGAAGCAGGAGAATCCCTTGAACTTGGGAGGCGGAGGTTGTGGTAAGTAAGCCAAGATGGTGCCACTGCACTCCAGCCTGGGCAACAAGAGTGAAACTCCATCTCAAAAAAAAAAAAGAGAGAAAAAGAAAGAAAGAAAGAAAAAGGAAAGTGAAGCCAGATCCCATACCTGGGCTTTGCTGTTTGCAGATCTGAGTGGCAAGGTCTTGCACATATCCTGGAAAATGGTCAAAACAGTCCCCATAAGATACAACTTTGATTCCGTGCAGAAGCATATCTGCCTGATGCTTAAAGAAATGGTCTTCATTCTCCTTCAGCACAAGCATGTAGTGCTCCAAATCCACCTTATTCGGCACTGAGTAAAGAAAGAGGGCCTGGAATATCTGATCACGAAGGGTCTCTCCACAGCCCACAAACAGAAAGGACTTGGTGCGGTATAAGTTCTGGAGGACTTCCTAGAAAAGGCCAATGAAGAACTTGAGTGCTCATTTGAAAGACAGCAAGAGCTTACAACTAACCAAATCACATGCGTGTGCTTTTACATCACTGCTCCCTGACAGGCGTTCCCGGGGCCACACTGAGGAGCACAGTTAGAAGGACAGTATCCTTTCCCGACATGGCACTCAGGTCACCCCACAGCAGCAGCCTATGGCAGCAAAGACCAAAGCTGGGCTGAGCCTGCCTGTCCCCACCTAAGCCAGGGTAACTGGTCTTTGGCCGAAGTAGGTGGCAGTGCACACGCCCCTTACAGCAAGGCCAGCCCATCGCCCACCCCGCACACTCACCAGCGCAGTCACACAACTCAGATCTTCTCAAATTGGGTATAATTTTAAATTATTAAAACATAAAATGAGGACAGTAATGTTTTCAGTTTAGAATTATGCACATAAAACACCCTGAAATTAATGTTGACCTCAGTGGGTCATATGTGGAAATTCTTGCAGGGGTGTTTCTGCGAATGAGGGCAGGAGAGCTGAGGAGGGGATCAGGGACCATGACTGACGGGGTCGGGTGGGTACAGGGAAAGCAGATTGCATGGGGTCACTCAGGCAAGCAGGAGAGAATCACCAATTCAGCTAACCAAACATCTCAGACAGGCTCAATCTCAGCACAGGTATTTCTTATAACCAAGCAGTATTAATGATGCAACTGAAAAGCATCTGCCCAGTCACTCATTTGCTGACACATGTCACGGCATGACACCGGCCCAGGGATGAGCACTGAGGAACACGGCGCCTAGCTGTGTGCTCGTGGGTGAATCCACAGACACCGAGTTTCTCAGTGCTTAACAGAAGCACAGCTTTTCCACACTTCATTCTAGGGCATCAAGAAGACCTCACAGCCGGGAGTAGGGGTGCACACCTGCAGTCCCAGCTACTCGGGAGACTAAGGCAGGAGGATCCTTGGGCCCAGGAGTTCAAGGAAGCAGTGAGCTTTGATCATGCCACTGCACTTCAGCCTGGGCCACAGAGCAAGACCCTGTCTATTTAAGAAGAAGAAAAATAAAAACCTCACAGAGAATGAAGTTCATTTACTTTTATTTATTTATTTTTTTTTAGAAATGAGGTATCGCTCTGTTGCCCAGGCTGCAGTGCAGTGGTGCGATCCCAGCTCACTGTAGCCTCTCTCTCCTGGACTCAAGCGATCCTCCTGCCTTGGCCTGCCAAAGCACTAGGATTACAGGCATGAGCCACTATACCAGGCCAAGAATGAAGCTTTACAACTACAGGAAGGAGAGCAGAGAATTTCAGACCAGAAAAAGCCTGGAAGAACAAGGACGACATTCTAGACTGCACGGGGCCCTGTATGTCATGCTGAGGAGTTTCACTGTATACCTGGGCAGGTGAGAACCACCAAACGGCTGGGGCTCCTGGAGAGGGTAAGGGCAGATCTATGCTTTTAAAGGAATCATGAATTCCTTCCTCCAACAAATGTTCGCCAAGCACCTACTCAACATGGAGACACCATGCAGGACCCCAGAGACACAGACAAGGACAAGAGACGTGGCCCCTCCCTCAGCAACTGTGTGCAGGGCCGACCTGAAGGGCACGGATGCCTGGAGCCTGGGAAGCCACTCAACTGCTGCCAATGGCCAGTGGCTACCAGTAATCCCTGAGAGGACGCACCGATGCTAATTAGGACGGGCCGTACCATGACTTCTGCGTCTTGAGTGACGTCTTTATACCCCGATGGGTCGAGCACCATCCCGCAGGGGTCTGTGTAGAGGCCGTGAATGTGGAGGACGCCGTACTTGATGTGCCCTCTTGCCCACTCAAGGACCTATCAAACATCAAGCCAAGAAAAAGAAACACATCCTCAAACTGTTTCAAACAGAGAAGAAAATACTGCAAATGGATTCATAGTTTTTAAACCTATCTTGGAAAGAATCAGAGAGATGCTTCACTTTACAATTACACCTTCAAAACCTAAGAGAAACTCGGCTGTGAGCCCTAGTTATTCCCGTCCTACGACGGTACAATCACACCTGTAAAACCTGAGAGAGGATCGGCTGTTAGCGCCAGTCATGCTGGTCCCATGATAGCAAAAGAGCTTCTTTAGCTGGGCATGGTGGCTCATGCCTATAATCCCAGCTACTCAGGCCAAGGCCAAGACTTGAGTTCAGGAGTTCGAGACCAGCCTGGGCAACAAAGTGAGACCCCCGTCTCAGGGGGGGAAAAAAAAGGACTTATTTAAAGACAGACAGTTACACAGAAAATGTCTTTAACACTTGAGATTAAAGCAAACTGTTAAAAGTGATTACTTTAGGTGGGCTATGGGGACTTTCACTTCTAAGTTATATGTTATATTTTAATTACTGCTATTTCTGTATTACTTCTACACACCCAGAAAAAATATATACATATGTATGTGGAGAAAAGTATTCATCAAATGGCTAAGTGCATTCCTTTCAGTTCAAGATACAGAACACAGGACCTCATAAAGACACAGAACACGGGACCTCATAATGACACAGAACACGGGACCCCATAAAGACACAGAACACGGGACCCCATAAAGACACAGAACACGGGACCCCATAAAGACACAGAACACAGGACCCCATAAAGACACAGAACATGGGACCTCATAAAGACACAGAACACAGGACCTCATAAAGACACAGAACACGGGACCTTACAAAGACACAGAACACGGGACCTTACAAAGACACAGAACACGGGACCTTATAAAGATACAGAACACGGGACCTTATAAAGATACAGAACACAGGACCTTATAAAGATGCCCATCGGGTCACTGTCAAGTCATCTTCACCCCAGAGACCGCACAGCAGCAGGTGGAATGGACAAACACCAACAGCCCTGCTGCCATCACTGGGCGGTGAGCCAGCTGGCGGTTCTGTTTATGCAGCTGGCTGTTTCCAACAGCAAGCCCCAGCAGTGGGGACCGTGTGGCTCAGACGCAGAGAGCAGATGTCTACCCCATGGCACTGCCGGCAGGAGTGGGTGCCTTGGCCCTGCCTGCTCCCCTCAGGCGGCCCTGCCCCTGTGTACACTGCCTGTAATTCAGTTTCTTTGTACACAGAAGGCCAGGGCCTTCCCTCACAAGGCAGCCCAGACAACACAGGCAGCAGTGTTAGTTATGAATAACATAAGCAGACACACAAAGGTCACAAGTGTGTCACAAAAGAAATATCAAGAGTCACATGAAACTATGCTCGACCTTTAGTAACACAAGAAATCAATGTTGAAAATTTTCAGCTATCAAATGGACAAAGTGTATTTCATTTTGTTTTTTCATAACACCATGTGTTGGCAAGATACAGGAAATGGATATACTCCCACACACAGCCACTACCGGGAGTGTAACTGGTGCTCCTTCTGGAAAACAATTTGGTAATTTACATCATCAGTCTTCAAAATATTCATACCTTTTGACCGTAAAACTCTTCTAGGAATTGATCTTGAAAACAGGACATAAAAGTATGAGGACCCTGTAGTGTTATTTATAACTGTAAATATACGCTAACTGATATAGTTTGGACATTTGTCCCCACCCAAATCTCATGTTGAATTGTGATACCCAGTGCTGGAGGTGGGGCCTGGCGGGAGCTGCTTGGATCACGGGGCAGGATCATCCCTCGTGGCTTCGTGCCATCTTCGTGATAGTGACTTCTTGAGAAATCTGGTCATTTAAAAGCATGTGGCACCACCCCCCTGCCACTCTCTCTGTTGCCATGTGGCATGCCTGCTCCCACTTTGCCTTCTGCCACTATTGGAAACTTCCTGAGGCCTCCCCGGAAGCAGATGCTGCTATGCTTCCTAGACAGCTGTGAACCGTGAGCCAATGACAGCTCTTTTCTTTATATATTACCCAGTCTCAGGTATTTCTTTGTTGTGTGAGACAGGGTCTCACTCTCTTGCCCAGGCTGGAGTGCAGTGATCTCAGCTCACTGCAACCTCTGCCTCCCAGTTCAAGCTACTCTCCTGCCTCAGCCTCCCAAGTTGCCACTGTGCCACCTTCCATTATTACTTTTTTTTTTTTTTAAGAGAAAGGGTCTTACTCTGTCACCCAGGCTGGAATAAGTGGCATGATCATAGCTCATTTCAGTCTGGAACTCCTGGGCTCAAGCAATCCTCCCACCTCGGCCTCCCCAGTAGCTGGGACTGCGGGCAGGCGCCACCACACCTGGCTACTTTATTAGTAATTCACTGCCACAAAGTGAAAGCAGCTCCCAGGGCACAGAACTCCCCACACCTGCAGGCTGCCCGCACCCCCAGCCCATACCTTGGTCTTGTCCTTCAAGTCCAGAGACTCCATGGGCTTGTTCTGCTGCAGGCCAAAGATCTCCAGCAGGTTGTCATAGTTGGTGGTCAGGACCATGGTGCCCCTGTCCATCAGGCTGAGGATCGACTGCAGCACCAGAGGGCTCTGGATGTGCTGCTCCAGGTTGTCAAACACCTCCATCAGGCAGTCCTGGAAGAAGCTGGGCTTGGCGTCGCCTGTGCGCTACAAAAAGGTGGAATGACAGTTACAAAAACATCAGCTCTTAACAAATACTCAGCAGCTAAGCAGGCCCATGTTCTGGGTGCCAGAGATATAGCAGCTGAAAACAAAGAAAATCTGGCTTCACAGAGTGCACTGAAACTCCAGAGCAGGGGGCCAGGCAATGCACACGTGTAGCACGCCACCGGTGATGCTGCCACGGGAAAGCACGGCAGAGACGGGGGCAGGCGCTGTCAGGGGAGGGTGGACAGGACCAAGACACTAGGCAAACCTCTCTGAGAAGAGGGCATCTGAACAGGGGCCTGAGGAGGTGAGGGCTCGTGGAGAATGTTCTAAGCAGAGGGAAGAGCAAGGGCCACAGCACTGCGGTCATGGCTCAGGTATGTCCCAGGTCAGCAAGAGGCCACTGACGCAGGAGAGGAGTGAGGGGAAGTGTCGGCAGCAGAAGCAGATGACCTAGGCCTTGAGGACCACAGTGAAGACTCTGGCTTTCCCTGAGCGCTGCACAGTCCCAGTTTTCTCTTTCTCGGTGGTAATGAAACAGCATGTCTTCGTGGCACCTTCAATGAGGTGGGAGGCAGTGTTTCTTTTTTCTTTTTTTGAGATAGGGCCTTGCTCTGTCATCCAGGCTGGAGCACAGTGGTGCCAGGATAGCTCACTGCAGCCTCCAACTCCTGGGCCCAAGCGAGCTTCCCACCTAAGCCTCCCAAGTAGCCAGGGTTACAGGTGCCACCACCACACCCAACTCATTATATTTTTAAAAAAATTTTTTAATTTAATTTATTTTATATTATTTCATTTTTCATTTTATTATTTTATTTTTTGAGACAGAGTCTCACTCTGTCACCCAGGCTGGAGTGCAGTGAGTGGCACGATCACGGCCCTCTGCAGCCTTGATCTCCCAGGCTCAAGTGATCCTCCCACCTTAGCCTCCCAAGTAGCTGGGACTATAGGTGCACACCATAACACCTAGTTAATTTTTTAATTTTTTTTTTTTTTGAGACAGAGTCTTGCTCCGTCACCCAGGATGGAATGCAGTGGCGTGATCTTGGCTCACTGCAACCTCCCCTCCTGGTTCAAGCAATTCTCCTGCCTCAGCCTCCCAAGTTGCTGGGACTACAGGTGAGCACCACCACACCCAGCTAATTTTTGTATTTTTAGTAGAGGTGGGGTTTCACCAGTTGGCCAGGCTGGTCTCAAACTCCTGACCTCAGGTGATCCACCTGCCTCAGCCTCCCAAAGTTCTGGGATTACAGGCGTGAGCCACTATACCCGGCCTAAATATTTTTTAATTTTTTCTAGAGACGAGGTCTCGCTATGTTGCCCAGGCTCATCATGAACTCCTGCCCTCCAGTGATCTGCCCACCTTGGCCTCCCAAAGTGCTGGGATTACAGGCGTGAGCCAGCACACCCGGCCCGTAGTGCCGCATATACTCTGAGACACAAGAGGATCAGGACTGAGGCCCGGCCTCCGGAGGCAGCCTCAGTGCTTCACCGGTGGCCTTGACAGAAGCTGCCTCCAAGGGGCCTTGAGAGCCAAAGCCTGGCTGGGATGGCTTCAAGAGAAAAAGGAAGGGCTGGTGACAGCAGATGCAGCAACCATGCTGCAGAGCTTTGCTGGGAGGGGACAGAGAGGTGGGGTGGGGGAGGGCTCGGGAGGACACAGGGTCCCCTCTGCCCGGCTCCCAGCCTCATTGTCACCCTCTGCCTCGGCACCTCCCCTCGCCCTCTGTGCCTGTTCGTGTTGCTTGGCCGGCACAAGAAAACCAAGACTCACAGGTTCCCACTCATCGCCACAGCTCTTCTGACTGTCCCACCCCCCAAACCCTCCCACTGTTCCCAGGGGGTCTGCCATCAGCCAACCCCCACATCTCCATCCTCTCCTGGGAATGCTCACCTTCTCCCTGACCTGAGACCTGGCTTTATGCATCCCTGAGACCCCTCCCGGGGGCTCCCCCGCACTCCCTGCACCGATGAAGGTGAGGGCTTGGCTCCAGGCTCCCTGGAGTCTCTCCAGCTGTGCCATCATAATTTGGGATGATTCTCATGTCCACTTGGATGATTCTCCCTGGGATCATGGCCTCTCAATTCCACCCATCACTCTCCTCCAATACTCATGGTCCATCTCAGCCATCCACACATACAGCCCCCAAGGCCTCATCATTACCAAGACCTCGATCCTTTCCAGAACCTCTGGGCCAGCTTCCCCTGTCCAAGCACTCCCTCCCATCTGGCCACCTCTCTAGCACCCTGGCTCCCAGGGAAACTTCAAGCCCATTGAGGCCCGTGAGCTACTGACCCCACTACCACCGACCAGTCACTCGCTGCCCTGCTGTCCTGCCTTCTTCCATCAAGCAGCTTAGAGTTTACAATGGATCACTACAACTCCCCCAGATACACCTGCAAGCCCCTCGCCCTTCTTTGGTGTTGCTGGAATTCCTGATGCAACCAACTCTCAGCTTCCCCCGTGCCTGTTCTCCAACTCTCAACACAGCTGTGTCAACGGCCTCACCTCAACGCTTCCTGATGGAGGTTTTCAAAAACACGCAAAAGTGAACAGAAGAGTTGAATGATGCTCAACTACTTGTTTTCAAGACAAACAATTCTCATTCTAGACAAATGGCCTCTCTTCACCTGAAGGACAACTTCAGGACCCTTCCCTGGCCTGCCTTCGACTCCTCCCTCCTTCTTCCTGTGACGGGCGAGCAAATGTTGTCTACAAGGGCCAGAGAGAAAATATTTTGAGATGGAGTTCCACTTTCGTTGCCCAGGATAGAGTGCAGTGGCACAATCTCGGTTCATTGCCACCTCTGCCTCCCGGGTTCAAGCGATTCTCCTGCCTCAGCCTCCTGAGTAGCTGGGATGACAGGTGCCCGCCACCACGCCCGGCTAATTTTTGTATTTTTAGTAGAGACAGAGTTTCATCACATTGGCCAGGCTGGTCTCAAACTCCTGACCTCAGGTGATCCGCCTGCCTTGGCCTCCCAAAGTGCCAGGATGACAGGCCTGAGCCACCGCGCCCCGCCTCAGAGAGGAAATATTTTAGGCCTTGTGGGCCATAAAGTCTCTGTTGCAACTACTTGCCTTGGCCTGGAGGCATGAGGGAGCCACATACTATACGTAAATGAATGGGTGTGGCCGCCTGTCAGAACCTCATTTGCAAAAACAGGCCCAAGGCTGTAAATTTCCAACCCCTGGCCTATGATGAGAGTTGTCCCTTATTAATAGAACACCCACGTGTGGCAGTCACCTAACTAAAAACATTTCCCAAGCTCTGCTAGGTGCAGCCCTAGCTAAAACTCTGGCCAATGAGATGAAACAGAAGTGGTGTATGTGACTTCGGTGGTGGCCCTTGAAGCCCCCCACTTCCTCCCCTCCCCCCACTTCCCTCTGCCACGCACTCCCTGCGCACGCACATCATTTACAGCTGCCCGCAGAGCACCAGGCGGAAGCTGCCTGTTGAGGATGGCAGAGCGAGCAAAGAGGGGCCCTGCCTGGCCACTGTGTTCTCCTTGGGCTGCCCACCCGGGTCTCTAGGTGGGGATTATAAAGGTGCTCACACGAAGCCATGTGGTTTAAGGTTTCCTTTCACAGCCAACCTCAACTCTCCCGCTTTCCTTGGTGACGAGCTCACTTTATTTCCTGCTATCTCCTCTGTTCAAACGTCCAACATCTCTTCCCGTCCTGACTCTGAGATGGTGACTGTGCCTCTTCAGTAAATACAAGAACAGAAGAAGACAACGACTGCCAAGAGCCCCAGCCACAGAGTCCAGCTTCCCAGCCTTTATGGCCACACACCATGGCTGACCTGGGACAACAACGGCCTGCCACACACCTCCCCCTGCACCAGACCCATCGGCCCCAGGGCCTCGCTCAGGAATAGCTCCTGAATCATCAGTGCTTCTCCTCTCAAGGAGATCATCTAGATCATCTCCGCAGCAGACAAAGAAGCTGGAATTTCTCCCATCTTCAAATGTTTTCTAGGAAGCACCTGTCATCTGAAGAAATATGGCTGGCCTGCTTACACCAAACACGCCTAAGGGATATCCCTTCACTAAGTGAACATACAATCACAAAGTTCATATGAGTGCAGCTGGATGATCTCCCTGAGACGATCTTACACAGTCAGGTTCCATTTAATAGGAGCTACTTTAGGAATCCCGCGCTGCAGTGTGGCTGGCATCCCCTCAATTTTAAAAGACGACACTCCAATGGACTCAAGGATTTCTGGCTCATCAGCCTGAGTCTGCTGAGCACTGAACACAAGTTAGGCCTGCAGAGTTTAACATTAGGTTCACAGACTCACCCAACCTGGTGCAGAACCAAGCTGTCCCCAAGAAACCAGAGGTACTTGTCTGACACTTACAGGTGACATCTTCCGGATCAGATCATGGGCGACAACCAACAGGTCCCGGTCCTTCGTCACTTTCCTCCGGAACTCGGCGACGTCTCCAGGGTGCAGCACCTCCAGCTGCTCTGCAGCCTCGATGACGGCCTCGATGCAGCTTCTCCACGAACAAAGCGCAGGGATTCCCGGGGCCACTGCTGCGCTGACGCCAGTCCCGATAACCAGGAGCAGTTCCTGGGGCTGTTTCCGGATGAGGCTTTTTAAAAACTTTCTACTTGAAAACAAGGGAGTGAGACAATGAAAGTCAAAGCAGAAACACTACAAACACAAAGTCTGGAACTCTCTGCCAGTTCAGGCCTTGTGCTGTACACACACACACACACACACACACACACAGAGTCCCCTCTTACACTGTGGGGAGATGGCCTGTGTATCCTTCTTTGTGTATTTATTTCACATGTTCTACCCTTATTCCTTAAAGGACGTGGGACAGCTGTGTCTCATGCATTTTAAGTTGCCCAGTGTTAAGCTCAGTTTAAGTGGTATATATTTGTGAACCAAAAGCTCAGCAATTTTCATTCCTTTGAAGCTGCACACAGGTTATGAATACAAACGATGATGACAAAATGACCCCTGCTTGCAGTGACGGATAAGAAAGTTACTGGCAAATGCTGGTTTCCTGCCACCCACCAATCCCAACAGTAAGTACCTCTTTATGGCGCTTCACTTTACAGCAAACACAAGCTGCTGTCCATCTGTAGTCAAAGAATTCTTTCTTAGGAAGCCTGACACTCCCAGTTCTAGACGTGACCCCTCTAATGACATGTTGCTTGGTTTGGAGACTGGGCAGAAAGCTGCCTTCTGGAACATTCCTTACATTGAAGCCAAAGGTGGAAAATGGCCCTCGAGGTTCCCTCATGCCCAAGTGTTTCTATTTCACTTTTCACCCTTGCAGGTACTAAAGAACAAGTGCGCAGACTCACAACAGACGCTAGATGAAGTCAATGAAGCTGCTTGAAGGGATAGTTGCCTTTAATTACCTGGATTTTTGTTCACTTCTATTTGTTGTCTTTTCCACTGAATCCATCTGTGAATTCTAAAGAGAAAAATTAGTCAGAAGTGACTTCTGTCTCCCAGGTAAAAGTTTTTATTTGCATCCTGGAAGATAGTTAAGGCTAGAATTAAAATCAAAAGTCCTCAATCTTTATTTAAATTATAATATCTGAAAAATGTCATACGCAAGTGACGTACATCCAAAATGCTTCCTAAGCCACCATTCCTCATCTCTTGTGACTCATCAGGCTAGTCAGACTCGCTGTTCTACACGGGACAGCACAGGAGGAAAACGCACACACAGGAGCAGATGAAGGATGGGCTCTGTGGGCTCCGAGCTGGGGTTTTCGCTGTCTCTTGGGACACTGCTCTAGAAGAATTTCCAGTGCACATGAACACAGATGACTTATCACAGAAGCAAAACACAGCAAGCGGCACAACAAAGCGAAGCCAGAGGCGGTTTTGCAGAGGAAGCCAACGAGTGCTCTAAGGTGCAGAGCACTGGGCTGGAGCATGGCCATTCTCAGCATCAGCACCAGCTCCAAGGCACCAGTCCTCCCCTCGGCCTTACTGAAATCCAGTCTAAAGAAGTCATCCAAGTAAAAAGCCAATTCTTACCTTATATAAAAACAGAAATCCCAAACCATCTGGGTCTCTATCACCAAGCTATCTCCATATTCTTTAATTTTTCCAAAATCAGACCAGGCGTGGTGGCTCATGCCTGTAATCCCAGCATTCTGGGAGGCCAAGGTGGACTGCTTGAGCTCAGGAGTTCAAGAACATCCTGGGCAATACAGCAAGATCCTATCTCTACAAAGAATAAAAAAATTTGCCAGGCATGGTGGTGCATGCCTGTAGTCCCATCTACTAGGAAGGCTGAGGTGGGAGGGTTGCCTGAGCCTGGGAGGTTGAGACTGCAATGAGCCGTGGCCACGTCACACCACTCCACTCCAGCCTGGGCAACAGGGTGAGACCTTGTTTCAAAAATAAAAAATAAATAAAAAATAAAAATGTTCCAAAATCGCATTTCCCTCCAATTCTAGAAATAATATCTACTGTAAGCCAGGAAAAATACAAAAAAATAAGGTTTCGCCTATAATCCTATGACCTGTGAGCAGTAACTGTTAACATTTATATATTCCCTCTACTCTTTTAAAAATGTTTACAAGGGAGGCTGAGGCAGGAGAATCGCTTGAACCCAGGAGGTGGAGGTTGCAGTGAGCTGAGATCGCGTCACTGCACTCCAGCCTGGGCAACAGAGCAAGACTCCGTCTCAAAAATAACCAAACAAACAAACAAACAAAAGTGTTGACATAATTTGAGAACACAGTGCATATCCTACTTTTTCATGCATTAAAATAAATACATCTCCTTTATGTTATTAAAAACTATTCATAAATTAAGTGTAATGTACATATATGGAATTGTCTCTTCCCGACACGTCTGATGCAGAATGTTAGTATAACACCCTGACGACCGACTTGGTGCACAAAGCCTGTATACTGTGAAATTACTTATTTAGGAGAGATTTCTGAGAAGAACTGCTGAGTTAGAGAGTATGAACACTGTAAAATATCTTAGCACACACCACCAAACCACTTTCCAGAAAAGTGGTCAGCAGAACACGTCAGTGCTTGCTTTGCCACATCCAAACCAGCACTGACTGAAAATTACTTTGGCAGAGTACGGTGGCTCACATCTGTAATCCCAGCACTTTGGGAGGCTGAGGCGGGAGGATCCCTTGAGCCCCCAGAAGTTCGAGACCAGCCTGGGCAACATCATGGGGAAACCCCATCTCTACAAAAATTAGCCAATGTGGTGGTGCTCGTCCGTAGTCCCAGCTACTTGGAAGGCTGAATGGTAAAATCACCTGAGCCCAGGAGGTTGAGGCTGCAGTGAACCACGATTGTGCCACTGCACTCCAGCCTGGGTCGCAGAGTGAGACCCTGTCTTAAAAAAAAAAAAAAAAAAAAAGAAGAAGAAGAAGAAAGGAAGAAAAGAAAAAGAAAAATTACTTTTTTTTAGATGGAGTCTCGCTCTGTCACCAGGCTGGAGTGCAGTGGCACAGGCCCGCGCCACCACATCCGGCTAATTTTTGTATTTTTAGTAGAGACGGGATTCACCATGTTAGCCAGGATGGTCTCGATCTTTGACCTTGTGATCCACCTGCCTCGGCCTCCCAAAGTGCTGGGATTACAGGCATGAGCCACGGCGACTGGCTGAAAAATCACTTTTTCACATGTGTAATCTTCACTCACACACACACAGCCCACCACTAGAATCAGGTCATCAAAAGTAATTTTCCAGGGTGAGGAAACAAGCCTTAATCAGTCCATAAGCATCATTAGATCGCAGAGCTAAACGGGATCCCGGTTATCCTCTGAAAATGTACACAACTACCTAAGTCCATGCATATGTTTTCCTAGAGAGAGCTCACAGCTTCCATCAGCTCCCAAACATGTCTGCGACCTTACCCCAAATGCTAAGAAATCACAGTCCACAGGCAAAGAAAACGAGGTTCACAGATGCCTGTAACCTGCCCCAGAGAAAGACTGGCAGAGTCTGGGCTGGGGCTTGGCCCTAACACTGATCCTTCTTCCCATTGAGGAGTTAACATCAGTCATCAAACTAATCTTTTGTCTTTTTTAATCTACTAGATACTTTCTAAGGAAAGTAACAAATGTTGAGTTTCTCCGCTGTATAATGTAATCCCTCCACCATCTATTAATAATATAAGCAACTCTGGACCCCACCCCTAAGATTTCAATGACTGATTTAACTGTTCACCAATCCTCAGTTTTAACAACTATAAAACATGGATTCTTGCCAATGGGCCGAGTTTTGAAAGCTCAGGCCTCCGTATGAAAGTGCTCTGGCAGCTGGAACAGCTCAGGCTCTGGCCTGTGGATGAGGCTGCCCGCACACTTCCCTTCCCGGCCTCCTGCTGTGGGGCAGGACTCAGGAGCCACTCCTGTTCAATCCTATTTGGAAGGGGACGATAAGAGGGCTCATCAGCTGACTAATTCAAGTGCCCCCTACTCCCGACCCCCAAAATAATCCACATCACTTCCAAATAGTTACTCCTCCCTGTCTACGAGAAGGGCTTGTTTAGTTCAGCCTTCTGTACACGACATTTTAGAACATTTTTTAAACACGCACTGGTCAACCAGTGACGTAAAAAAACCACATGCCCAAAACTGTTACCACAGTAAAGAACTTTCAGAATCTACCTCTAGTTCTTTCAACTACTGTTCAATTGCTTTTAATTCTCCACATATACGTGATTATGGTTACAAATTCAAAACCTAAATACTGCATTTACACATCTTCAAAAACAGCATGAACAAATTAAACTTTTGCAGGCTATATTTAACTCCGAAATTAAGTGATTTCCAAGTTTCTCAAAAGAACGAGGTATGACTATCCCTAACACTTACGTAACAGGCCACGCTTGCACTCCTGGGTGGTTTGTGGCTGGCTTAAGTGCTCAAAACCTCTTTCTCAGCCTGAACTACAGGTCTGGTGCTGGCTCCTCTGACAGTATTTCAAATACAACCACACGGAGTCCAACCTCAATAGGCAGATGGGCCTCTAGACTTTAATACTGATGCATACCTTTAAGGATCAAAGGAGCCAACACAGGAAGTACCCAATTATATAAAAACTCAACACAGTAACTCTGCAACCTGAACTGCACAGTTGCCCATATTTAGACATGTACAGTTCATTATCAACACTACATGTTTAAAGACATTACCTCATTTCCTGTTTTACAGCAGCATAAACATCGGAGTCAAATCTCACAATAACCTTGAAATTACCCTAAATCTTCCCCTTGTTTTTAAACCAAAATCCAAGTAAGGTGATCTCCAAAGCACTCAGCACCAGGTCCTAGAAGTTTCAGCAGGACAGCAAGCTCCAGCGTTCTGCTCCCATCCAAACACCGTCTAAGCCAATCAGATCCCAGAAAACAGTAACAAAACCCTTCGGAGGCCTTTCAGACGCTGCGTCTCCTGGTTTCCTTAGTGACTGTGTCGTCACCACGGTTTGCAGGCCCAGAGCCAAGTCATCATAGCAACCCTTCTTTTTTTTTCAAGGACCTATCAGCATTTCTGAAAGCAAAATCTGGCCCCAGCTGAGATTCTTCTAAGCAGTTCCTGTCTTTTTTAATCCAAAGCCAAAGTCTTACCAGGATGCTGTCTGCTTAGAACTTGAGATCACTAGCATTTTATAAACTAGCATAGAGTAGCTAGAGACTGTCTTATTCTTCAAACCCTGGCATCCAGCTCTACGTAAACGTTCATCAAACGGAGTTCAATGCAAAATATAAGCTACCAAAATTGAACTTGTTATTTACAGGTAGTAAAACAAAGTACCTCACAACCCTACCATGGTAGGATGCTAAGGCCCCACCCCCTCATGCCTGCTGGCAGCCACACCCTTCTACAGCCCCTCACAGACTCCAGGCTTAGCCATGTGACTTTTTGGCCACTGAGATATCGGCAAATGGGATAATGGGAAGCAAGTACAAGTCTGACACATCCTTTACCACAGAGCCTGTCCCGGAGGAACTCTGCCCTGCAGAGCTCTGGCCTGCCACTTGGTGGGCAGCAGAGGTACCATCCTCCGACACAAGAGCAAGGCTGCCTTGGGCCACAACTGCGTTAAGTGACTCCAGTGAGCCTGGCAGAAGAATCTGCTGGGCCGGGACCTGGGCCTGGCACTGAGCTAGCAAATAGGCTGTGGCTGTCTAAACCCTGGTGGGACAGGGAGAAGTCCAGAGTGCCAAGGAAAACAGAGCAGATGGATGAATGAACGAACATCACGAGGCTCTCTGGGGAGAGGGGAATGTGTGTCAAGAACTGTAATGATTAAAAGTAGTGTAACAAAAAAAACTTCAAATTACTCGCTTTCCATTACAAGCTATATTTTCACTTAACAAGCACAAACCATCAATTGGAAGTGTCAAGATTGTGGGATCCTCAAAAGTATCCTTTAAGAAAACCTCTTTTTTGTGTGTTTTGAGACAGAGTTTCTCTCTTGTTGCCTAGGCTAGTGTGCAATGGCACAATCTCGGCTCACTGCAACCTCCGCCTCCCGGGTTCAAGCAATTCTCCTGCCTCAACCTTCCAAGTAGCTGGGATCACAGGCGCACGCCACTACACCCAGATAAGTTTGTGGTTTTTCAGTAGAGACAGGTTTCACCACGTTGGTCAGAGACTGGTCTCGAACTCCTGACCTCAAGCGATCCACCTGCCTCGGCCTCCCAAAGTGCTGGGATTACAGGTGTGAGCCACTGTGTCCGACTTTCTTAATTTCTTTCTATAAATAGATGATCACAAGGGCTTTGAGCAGTTTCAAAAAGCAGGGAGATAAGGGTGTCCAAGCAGCATCTGATTACAATGAAGCAAGAAGGACTCAGAGTAAACATAAGCTCAAACTACATCCATCTCACACAGGAGTGAGTGGTGTCACGTTTATTCGGCAGTTTCGGAATGCTCACCTTTAACTCACCTGTAGTCAATCCACAGTGATCATAAAATGACCCCAGAATTTGCAAAGAAAGTCAGACAAGGTCACTGTGACTACAAATGAGTTGATTTATGTTGAGCCCTTAGAGCAAAGCCCGGCAACACAGTAGGCTATTAGTACCAATATTACTGCCGCCACTGTGCCAACAGCGCCTCCCACTGAGAAACCATTTATTAACGTGCTACTGACCGGAGACGAGAGGCTGGGAAACACTAAATTTAATCTGTGTAGCCAGAGTGGATCTTAAGGACTGGAACGTCCTTAAAGGAGGCCAGAATCTATCCACTGCATTCTGACTACACCAAGGCAGCTCTGGAAGACTGGGAGCCTTCAAGCAAGCCCTTCCCAGCATGACCCTCAGCAAGACAGATGACTGCATGCCACAGAAGCTCAACGGCCAGACCCTGCCATTAATATCCTCCTCTCCCTTCATTCTAGATGTGATTCCCACAGACTTCCTTTTTCACAGCCATCAGGTTCCCACGTAGGCTTGGGAGAGGAGAAGAGTGTGGCAGCAGAAATCACTGAGCAAGGCTGGATGTGGAGGCTCACACCTGTAATCCCAGCACTTTGGGAGGCCGAGGTGGCCGGATCACCTAAAGTAAGGAGTTCGAGACCAGCCTGGCCAACATGGTGAAACTGTGTCTCTAATAAAAATACAAAAATACAAAAATGAGCCAGGTGTGGTGGTGCGCACCTGTAATCCCAGCTACTCTGGAGGCTAAGACAGGAGAATCGCTTGAACCTGGGAGGCAGAGGTTGCAGTGAGCCGAGATCATGCCACTGCACTCCACACTGGGCGACAGAGCAAGACTCCATCTCAAAAACAAAAACAAAAAAATCACTGAGCAACAGTCTTCAAGCACATGTGACAGTCATATTTCTAACCACAAATGAATCATCTGCGATCTAGCTGATAGGTTTCTGGTGAGTTTGATTAGCATGACTAGGGTCACCTGAACTGGAAACAAGGCACAAATGGGCAAAAAATTAAGCTTCTGGAACTACAAAGGAGAGGCTTAGCCTTGAAACCACAACACCCCCACCTGAAGCAGCATTAGGACTAAGGTGGAGAAAACACAGGATCTGGAGACAAGGAAAAGCCACCCTTTCCCCAGCCAGGTAGAACTCTCTAAACCTGTTTCCCCATCTCCCAAATGGGGATCCCAACATGTGCACCACTGACTGGGCTGCTGCAGACGTTCAAGGGAGACGCGTATCTGAAAGGCGCTTAATAAAGTGCACAGTGTCTGTTACTCTCAACCGCCTCACGCCAGCACCACTCTTCCAAGGCAGTCACCACAACTACATTTCAGTGTAATCATGGTTCTGGTAAAACTTAATCTCAGCCATTACTAATAATAAGGGATCTTCAGGATGAGTTATTTTCTTCAATTTACAGAAAATACGAACCCTTAATTTGAACGCACTCCACTTAACCAATTACTTTTTATTCTGTTGAACTTAATTATAATGGGAAAAATGCCTTATTTTGTAATGATGGAAATAAGTTAATTGGATTCCTGAAACCAGTCCCACCAAACAGAGCTGCCTGGACGTATACACCCAAACCAGGAAAACAGCAAAACCCACCACTAGAAAAAGAATCTAATTCAAATTTAGTTTAATTTGGTCACAAATTAATTCAAAGAGCAACATTAATTACTGCAACTTTTTCAGCCCTTAATAGAGATTCAAGGGAAAATGCTAAGCGTTTTACACGCACTATCTCAGTTAACCTCAATAACCCGATGAGGTGGCGACTGCTATGGCCCACAGCCTGGACAAGGCCGACACTGAACCCTTCTAACAGGCCAGCCCCAAGTTGTGTATTATATATTCTTGCGCCTTTCCTCCTAACATCAGTGCAGCTTGAAATGGCAAACAAATATACCTGATATTTTACTGGGAACTCTGCCATCCACTAAAGCATTCAGCGTTTTACATACAGTTTGTCCACCAGATGTGACACATTAACTCAAATAAACATGTTACTTAACAAGCCAATGTTAAAACACGCCAAGACAGAGGCCAGGGGCTTGTGGACCCACCTGCCTTTACCCCACCTCGAGAGGATACGTAAGACGTGTTCTAGAAGGTAAACCTCCAACAAAATGTAAAATGACAGAATTTCAGAGCGGGCAGGATCTTAAAGGTTACATGAAACCAAATGCCCTAATTTTTCAGAAGTGAAAATTGAGACTGAGAAGCAGTGACTTTGTCAACTTCCCCCATGGGGCTGGGAACAAGCTATAAAGTAACTCCTGGCTTATGTCCCATACCCTTCCCACCGGCCTGGGCATTGTCTGGTCCACTGTGACCCCAACACTTTAAGGCACTCATTTCTACCTCTTTACCACCAAATCGTTACAAATAAGGCATACAGTTTAGTTTTCTACAGTTTCTCCTTCCCCGGAAATGTTAAAAGAGTTGCCATTAGGCAGACAGAAGAGGCGGCAGGCAGAGCAGCTCCAGGAAAAAGACCAGCCTCTGCACAGTGTGCTTATCACTCAACTGTCCATGTTAGCTTGGGGGGGGTGGGAACAGATAAGGAGGGCCACATAGAGGAACAATGCCACCAACTCAAGAGGACGGCATTTTCCTGACAAGCGGATGTTGTGGGCTCCTTAGGGGAAGGAGGTAGGATATAGGAGCAAGAGCCTGGCCAACAAATCAGTACTGGCTGAACTCCTTACTACCTGGGCAAGGACTCATTCCTGAGCCTATTTACTTTTTCTACAAAGGAAAGAATATCTTATACCTCCTAAGGTTGCTGGAAGCATTAAATGGAATAAAAGAACAAAGCCCGGAACAGTGTGCTTCCTACTACACCCTAAATGTGTGATGGGGAATCCTTCCTAGATTTAATTAAAATTAAAGCTAATTAATAAAATTAAACAGCAGTGTCACATTAGTCATATTTTCAGTGTTCGGCAGCCACAAGCGGCCAGTGTGTACTGGACAGCAGTCATTACATTTTGGTTACCACAGAAGTTCCACTGTGCAGTTATCCCTGAGTCTCTCCCTCACCTAAGTCCAGACTTCAACAAACAAGTCCTGTAGATTTTTCTTCCTAAATCTGTTTAATCCATACCGTCTGCCACAGTCTTAAAGCCCTCACAACCTGGCTGGGAGCGGTGGCTCACACCTGTAATCCCAGCACTTTGGGAGGCCGAGGCGAATGGATCACCTGAGGTCAGGAGTTTAAGACCAGCCTGGCCAACATAGTGAAACCCCGTCTCTACTAAAAATACAAAAAGTAGCTGGGCAAGGTGGCAGGTGCCTGTAATCCCAGCTACTTGGGAGGCTGAGGCAGGAGAATCGCTTGAATCTGGAAGGCAGAGGTTGCAGTGCGCCGAGATCGCACCATTGCACTCCAGCCCTGGCAACAAGAGCAAAACTCCATCTCAAAAAAAAAAAAAAAACAACAAAAAACAAACAAACAAAAAAAACCCTCATGACGTCGTGTCTGACACTGAAAGGCACCTGCTTTCAGTTCCAGCCCCTCTAGTCCCACATAGTCACCAGAGGGAAATTTCTGACACATCTGAATTTGTCTCCCCTCCAACAGCTTTGCATTTTGTTGAAATCTCTATTTGGTCTTCATCCTGTTTCCTGTCTTACTACTCCTAGAATCCTTGGAATCTCCAAAGTGCTGTCATTTTGTATGCTAATGAGCTGATTGACGCAGATAGGCCCTGGGCAGCTTCAGAAGGGGGCTTATCACCAGAAAGACCAAGGCAGGATTAGATCCTTGAAACTTTCAGCCCCACCCACTAATCTGGGGAAGAAAGGGCTAAAGATAATGTTGATCACCAAAAGCCAATGGTTTCATTAAGCATGGCTACATGCTTAAGAAGTCTCCATAAAAGGCCCAGGGTTCTGAGAGCTTCCTGAGAGATAAATACAAACATGCAGAAGTTTCTGGAGGATGGTACACCCCGGGGAGGGCACAGAAGCTCTGCACAGCATCCCCCACGCCTCACCCTATGCATCTTCTCATCTGTGTCCTTTGCAATATCTTTTATAACAAAGCAGTAAATCTGAGTGTTTCCCTGAGTTCTGTGAGCTGTTCCATAGCAATTTTGAGACAGTCTTGCTCTGTCTCCCAGGCTGGAATGCAGTGTCACAATCTCAGCTCATTGCAACCTCACCCTTCCGGGTTCAAGGGATTCTCGTGCCTCAGCCTCCTGAGTAGCTGGGATTACAGGTGCACACCACCATGCCCAGCTAATTTTTTGTATTTTTAGTAGAGACGGGGTTCTGCCATGTTGGCCAGGCTGGTCTAGAACTCCTGACCTCAGGTGATCTACCCTCCTCGGCCTACCAAAGTGCTAGGATTACAGGCATGAGCCACCGCGACTGGCAAATTAATCAAACCTAAGGAAGGGTCATGGGAACCCCAACTTGAAGCTGATGGATCAGAAGTTCCAGAGGCTCAGGCTTGTGACTGGTGTCCGAAGGGGTGGAGGGCAGTCTTGGGGGACTGAGCCCTCAACTTGTGAGATTTGATGCTATCTCCAGGTAGACAGTGTGAGAACTGAATTGGAAGATACCCAGTTGGCGTCTCTTGCACAAATGATAGCCCGCCTGGTGGCAGGGAGAAACCTCTCCCCACATTTGGTCACAGAAGACATCTCTGTTGATTGTCGTTGAGTGAGAGAATAGAAAAAGCACGTTGGGTGTTTTTTCCACACACAGGTTCTCTTCAGGACCCCTAGCCCAGCATGGTCCTGGCCCACCTCTGAGACTCAGCCTCTCCCCACCCTGCCCCACTGCGTCCTGTGTGGTCATTAGACTATGGTGAAGCACACACACCGTCACCATGAAGCACTAAGGCAACCACAGACCCTATGGTAATAGGACAAAAACCTCACTTAAGTTCAGACCCCAGGCTCAGACAGGAAAGAGCGGGAACCAGTCTTCTGGGCCTGGGCTTTCAGAAGCTTAGCCCCGTTCCAGAAAGCCACAGTCCCCCACGACCACCGCCTTGGTCCAGGTCGTCCCCATCTCTCATAGGGTCTTGCTTCCTCCAAAAAAGTCTCCCCATCACAGCCACATGGATGGTTCAAAAACACACCAACTCCCGCCCCTCTCCTCCCAAAGCCCTTCAATGGCCACCTACTCCCTTGAAGGACCAAACCCTCCACTCAGCTTAAACTGTGCATGCTTTGGTCCTGACTGGCTCTCAGAATCACACCCTCTTTCTTGTCACTCCCACCTCAAACCCAGTACTCTGCAAAAGTCCCAGCTTCTCCCATACCAGGTCTCTAGCGAGACACTTCCCTCACTTCTCCCCCTAACCACCTCCCACCTTCCTTCAGCTCAGCTGGATCATTTCTCAGGACAATGGCAGGTGCAGTCGTTCAAGAAAGGCCCAAGGGCACGGTGGGCCTCCGGGAGCAAAGCTGGATTCTCCGCAGTTAGCATTCACTCTCACGCCACCTTCATTAGGTGCGCTCCAGCCACACCTCCCGCCTTCCAACACTGTGTGCCGTGGCAGCCTCTCTGCCTTTTGACATACTGGCTGTCCCCTGGAACTCTGCCTGGAATGACCCTGGCAACCTTCTCCTCTAGATCAACCTTCAAGAATCAGCTCACCTGCTGCTTAGCATCTCCTCCCCACGACTCCTAAGACGCCCTCCTTAACACCCACCCCTTCCCCAGAATCCCACCCCTTCCCAGAATCCCACGCCCACCCAGATGGGTTCCCTGCCAGCGACGACACAGCTTCCTCCAGATAAAAACGACCTACTTGACTTATGCCCCAGGTCCCTAAGCCCTGACAGCAGGGACCGTGTCATCTCTATTTCCAGTGTCAATTCCTGGAGCCTATCAGGCATTCAGAAAAAAAAAAAGTTAGTTCCTTGAATGAAAAAACTAAGGAGGAGACAACCTAAAAGCGTCCCCATGTGCCCTAACTCGCTCCCTCCCCGGTTCGGCCGCCCTCGGCCACCTCAGGTCTCCTGCTCTACAGACTGTCCTGTGGAGCCACCAGAGTCTCAGCAGAACATTAAAAGTTAAACCCGGCCCTGCACCTGCAGGCGCGGGGACCACAGCTTAGGAGGTGGTCGTCGAGCGCGCTGTTACCGTCTTAAGTTATCACCAGCCCTGGGAACACTTCCACCCACGCCCCGCAGGTCCAGGGACCTCAAGTTGGAGAAACCTAGCCCTGAGATCAGGTCGGAGAGGGAGCCTCAGGGTGGGCGGCACGGGGGCCCGGGGTCTCGCGGGGCTAAGGACACTGGGAACCACGGCTCCCCCCAGGAAGATGCCCCGGGCGTGGGGGCTTCTGAGGCGGCTGCTAGAAGCAAGTCCCAAGGGAACCTCGAGAGTTTCCGGAACCAACAGTTCTCAGGGCCCACTAGCGGCCGGGGTCCTCAGGGGTCTCGGAGTCCAGAGAAAATCTTGGAGTTCCGGGGTTCGCGGGCCTGGAAGGGCAGGGCGGATCCTGAGGGGGTCTCGGGGGGTAGGGGCTCCAGGGGAAGAGCTGAGAGGGAGTCCTGGGGTGGCCCCGGGGCCGGGACGGATCCTGAGGCTCTCGGGGTCCCCAGGGGCTCCGGATGCAGGGACCGCGGGACCGCCCCGCCCCCTCACCTGCGGCGCCTCCGAGACGCTGGTCCCAGCTCGCGCTCCCACCTCTTCTCCTCCGCAGCCGGCTACGCCTCCGGGGTCTCTCGGCGGCCGCGCACCCCTGACGCTGGGCAGGGCAAGGGGATGGTTCTCGGGGAGGGGACTGCGCAGGCACGCGGGCTAGAAGCGAGAGCGAGAGCCAGAGTCGGAGCCGGAGCCGGAGTCGGAGCCCGAGCGGACGCCACGCCGCCTCCAGGCGCCCCTCCGCGTTAGCCGGCAGCGGCGCCGCCGCAAACCCTTCCCCCGCGCGCCCGCCCCCGCCGCGTGAACGTTCCGCCCCGAAACCAACGGCCCCGCGGTCCCCGGAGGCCCCGCCCCGGGGAAGGGCGAAGCCACTACGCGCGCCCCGCCCCGCCGCCAGAGCCGCTGGCACCGCCCACCTGGGTGACCACAGTCCCGCCCACCGGGAGGCCACGCCCCCCCCGCCGGGGTCTCCAGCGCAGGCGCGGTCGGGTGTGCAGGGGAGGGCTTGCGCGGGGGAGCGCTTGGGCCCAGAATCCGCCTCCCAGCTCTACCTGGCCCGGCGAGCCGCACGTCCCGTTTCCTCATTTGCAGAATGGGGGCGGGAGCACTTTGCAGGGACGTGGCGAGCATCAAGTGCGATCGGAAGCGCTCCTTTGCGGCTGCATCCTGCACCACACTTAGGCACATCTTCTGTCCCCAACCCAGACCTGAGGCTGGTCTCCGTCCCCCAACAGACTCCTGCCCGCTTAAATTGGCCAGTCACCTGCCCTACCTTCTTTCTTTTTCAGAGTGCTTGTCACTCTCCGAAATTAGGTGCGCTTGTAACTGGCTCCCACTTCCCATGAGAGCCAGTACTTGTCCGTCTTGTCCACTGGGGGTTCCCAGAAGCCAGCACGGCGCTGGGCACACCATGGCCGCCCACATGTTTGTGCGTGCTTGAGTGTCTTCCCCGCGCTCTTCCCTCATCAAGAAATACTCTTCCCCGAGGCTGAGAATTTCTCCTAAAAATACAAGAAATACTTTTCCCCAGCTTAGGTTCGATCCAGCGAGGCCCCCTGACTCCTCGCGCATCCCTGTCCCAGGTGCCGCGTCCGTAAAGGGTGTGATCCTAGCACCTACCTTGGGGGTATTGCGAGGACTAAGTGAGATTGTGCGTGGGTGGGCTGGGCACGGGCCCCCTAGCGATCTTATTACTCCTCCTTTGTCTGCCACTGAAGTCTTTCTCTTACCTAAACAAGACCCAATCCACTTCCTCTTCCCAGCCTGCCCTGCCCAACCTGGAGTCAATTATTACTTCCTCTCTCCTTGGCACCTTTTTCTCTGCCTGATTTTAAAGTTGGCTGTTAATATCTCCCCCTACCCTAGGCCACCAGAAAGCTCTCATTTTGTGACAGAAGGTAGTGTTGTGTTAGCGTCCTGTGAAATTTTAGGGGGGGCCAGAGCCCGGAAAACAGTGGGAGCAGTGACTCTGGGATGAAGAGGGTAGCCCCTGGGTGCTCTGTATGTGGGGTCAGGCACTCCCTGAGCACTTTGCATGCGTTCCTTCATGGTGTTGTTGGAACAACCCTATGAGGAAGGCGTCTTCATTGTTATTCCAATGTAACAAGGGGAAGCTCAGGCCCAAGAGGTTGTGTAGTTCCATGCCTCAGCCCACACATGTAACCACCACTGCATACAGCTCCCCAACCCCTGGAGGTGCGACTTAAATGCAAAAAAAGGCCGGTGGCTCACGCCTGTAATCTCAGCACTTTGGGAGGCTGAGGTGGGTGGATCACCTGAAGTCAGGAGTTCCAGACCAGCCTGGGCAACATGGCAAAACCTCATCTCTACTAAAAATACAAAAATTAGCCAGGCGTGGTGGTGGACACCTGTAATCCCAGCTACTCGGGAGGCTGAGGCAGGAGAATCACTTGAACCCGAGCGGCAGAGGCAGCAGTGAGCTGAGATCATGCCACTTCACTCCAGCCTGTGCAACAGAGCGAGACTCTGTCTCAAAAAAAAAAAATTTTAATGCAAAAAATATATAATTCAGCTCATGAACACCTGCTCCTGTACTGGGTGCTGAAGCCCTAGACCTGTGGGAGATGTGGCCCCTTCCCTCAAGGAGCTCCCAGGCCCCAGCAAGGATTTTGATTAACAGGACCTTATGGGCTGGGTGCTGCCGAGGTCAGTCAGACCCAAGACTCTGCGCAGGGCATCCTCTGAGGGGTGGTGGAACCAAAGCAATCATAACCTCCAGCCACATTCAGCACCATCTGAGATAGGCTGGGAGCCTCAGCCCCTCCACCCAAAAACTCAGCCAGTTAGCCTTACAAGAGCAAGGACAGCAGGAAGGATTCCTCAGGAGCAAGGGCTCCCCTTTTCCCCACATCTGAGAGGCACACGGCTTTTTCTCAGGTTGCGGAAAATTACTGAGAGACACTGTCCCCTGGGCACCTTGACCATTATGAGTAGATAAGGGGGCAGATATGGCAGGTTGGCAAGAGGTCGGCGTGGTGCTAATGTGTGGGTGTGACACATCACTGGGCACTGTGGAGTGTCCGTGTCTGTCCCAGCCTCCACACAGCTGATGTGAGCACAACTCACACTAATGAAGATGTGTGTGCACAGCAAGCCTTGTTGCTAGGAGCCCAGCGACCAGACCCAGTCCATTTCTTTCCTTTTTAAAAGTTTTCAAATTAAAATATTTTTTTTAATTTTTAATTAATTATTTTTCATGGAGACAGAGTCTCACCATGGTACCTAGGCTGGTCTTGAACTCCTGGGCTCAAGTGATCCTCCCACCTCGGCCTCCCAAAGTGCTAGGATTACAGGCATGAGCCACTGCATCCAGCCCAGACTCAATTTATTTGTGTATTGAGGGTACCTTGAGGGGCGCTGGTGCATTTGGAATGTACATACCTGTCTGTGGGCATATACACTACTATGAATTGAGCACCTACTGTGTGCCAGGCGCTATTCCAAGCTCTTCATAGGCATACCTTTCCTCACTGTCGCTGCCACCCTGTGCGGTAGGTGTTATTAATCTCCTTTAACAGACCAAAAAACAGGCTCAGAGGCTTTAGAGCAACTAGTCCAAGCTGGTAAGTGGGCATCTGCTTGGAATTGCTGCCAGGGTCTGTCTGGCTGCAGAAGGAGCTTTGCACTGTCAGAAAAGAGAGAGCCAACAGATTCACAGGCAAGGTCCCTGGTGGGATGCTCTAAAGAATAGACAGAAAGGACACCAGAGACCACATAACAGTCCTCCCATCCTGGAGAGGAAGTTGTTGCTTTATTCTCTGGACAAACCCACATCATAACACATATACGCCCTGCACCGGTGTACAAGAACACACCCCACAGAGATAACACGCACCATGCAATATACACCCTCACACCGTGTGTGTCATTACACATACATGCTGTAAACACACTCACGGTAAAGGAGCTAATTAAGCCTTTTAGAGCCTCCCCACATGCCACCCATGCCCATGTCTATTTCCTATAGAAACTCTCCTGCTGCTCCCTGCATCTGGGCAGGCTGGCAGGAGGGGCTGTGACGCCATTGCTGAGCAGCAGGCGGGGTGTGTGTGGCAGGCAGGGGAAGGGAAGAGGGGAGCCTGCACCTTGGAAAAGTCCCTCTGGCCCTCCTTCTCCATCAGCTCGTCTCCCTTTCCCCAGACCCCGCCCGCGCCCCAGCTCAGGCCCCCTTACTGCTGGCCTGGAAGTTTTGCAACAGGCTGCTCTGAGGTCTCCACTCACCAATCCATGTCACCTGCCGCCAAGACACGCCATGTCCGGGAGGACTGGCAGGAGCACTGAACAATATCTGCTGAACACCCACTGTGTAAGGAGCCGAGGACATAGCGGGAAAACCAGCCCTGCCCTCGTGGAGCTGACAACATGATGCGCCAGGCCCTTATTGACTCCAATAAGAATGGCACCGTGTCCAAGAGGCCGAAGAAGAGACCCAGAGCCAGTCAATGAGACATGGGGTTTATTGAGGACTTAGATACAAAAGTGATCCAGTGGCAGTGGGCTGGACAGGAGAAACACTATCATTTGTAAAAAGCATGCAATTTATATAGCAATTTTTGTGGAGCCCCCTCCACCTAGCAACCTCCATTTAAGCCACAACAAAGGGCCTGGATCCCCTGTACGGCCTGCATTCCAAGGGACCGACAGGCCAGGGGTTCATATCTCTTCATAGATAAGAAGTGAACCTCCTAGTTGGCCACTCCCAGATTCCTTAGCTCAGGACTCCAAACACACATTCTTCTTAGACCAAAGGGTCATTTTCAGGGTACGCTTAAGTTACTGCTGTCAGGTCCATCTGCCATTCACAGCGTAGTGGATGGGGAAATGGACAATGAACCCGGGTGTCAGAGCGTGATGAGGCTATGAAGACAAATGAAGTTGTGTAAGGGACAGATGTTGCTACAAAATTTAAAGGGCAAAACATAGACTGAAGAAATTTGCAAAATATATGTCGGACCAAGGACCTGATCTAGAATATAACAAGAACACTCACAGTTCAATAAGAAGGGGCCAGGCACGGTGGCCCAAGCCTGTATTCCCAGCACTTTGGGAGGCCGAAGTGGGAGGATTGCTTGCAGCCGGGAGTTTGAGACCAGCCTGGGCAACGTAGTGAGACCCCTGTCTCAACTAAAAAAATTTAAAAATTAGCCAGACATGACGGTGCACCTCTGTAGTCCCAGCTACTTGGGAAGCTGAGACAGCAGGAGTGCTTGAGTGAAGGAGTTGGGAGGTTTCAGTGAGGTATGATTGTGCCACTGTGCTCCAGCCTAGGTGACAGAGTGAGACCCTGTCTCTAAAACAACAAATAAGAAGAAGGTCAACAACTCAATCTTAAAAATCTGTGTAAGGCTGGGCACAGTGGCTCACACCTATAATCCCAGCACTTTGGGAGGCCGAGGCTGGCAAATTGCTTGAGCTCAGGAGTTCAAGACCAGCCTCAGCAACATGACGAAACTGCATCTCTACAAAAAATACAAAAATTAGCTGGATGTGGTGGTGCATGCCTGTGGTCCCAGCTACTCAGGAGTCTGAGATGGAAGGATCACTTGAGCCCAGGAGGCAGAGGTTGCAGTGAGCCGAGATCGCGCCACTTCACTCCAGCCTGCATGACAGGGCAAGACCCTGTCTCAAAAAAAATAAAAAAACACTGAGCAAAGATTTGAACACATACTTCCCCAAAGATATATGGATGGCAGATAAGTACCTGAAAGCATGCTCAACATTATTATTCATTAGGAAAATGCACATCAAAAACACAGTGAGATACCACTATACACCTACCAGAATGGCTAGAATAAAAAAGAGAGATGACGCCAATTGCAATTGGTGGTGAGAATGCAGAGAAACTGGACCATCCACACATTGCAGGTGAGAGTGTAAAATGGTACAGTCACTCTGGAAAATAGTTTGGCAGTTTCTTTTAAAAGGAATTTGCGCCGGGCGCGGTGGCTCATGTCTGTAATCCCAGCACTTTGGGAGGTCGAGGTGGGCGGATCACAAGGTCGGAAGATGGAGGCCATCCTGGCTAACATGGTGAAACCCCATCTCTACTAAAAATACAAAAAATTAGCCGGGCGTGGTGGCGGGCGCCTGTAGTCCCAGCTACTCGGGAGGCTGAGGCGGGAGAATGGCGTGAACCCGGGAGGCGGAGCTTGCAGTGAGCTGAGATCGCGCCACTGCACTCCAGCCTGGGCGACAGAGCAAGACTCCGTCCATAAAACTAATTTACACTTACCAAAACATCCAGCAATTGTGCTCTTAGGTATTTATCCCACAGAAATGAAAACTAGATTGATATAATACCCAAAAACGGGAAACAACCCAAATGTCCTTCAGTGGGCAAATGGTTAAACAAACTGTGGCACATTTATATTGTGGAATACTACTCAGCAATAAGTAGGAGGCCAGGCATGGTGGCTCACGCCTGTAATCCCAGCACTTTGAGAGGCTGAGGGGGGAAGATTGCCTGAGGCCAGGAGTTCAAGACCAGCTGGGGCAACATGTTGAGACCCTGTTGCTACAAAAAATACAAAAAGAACACACTGTTGTTGTTTTTTTTAGAGACGGTATCTCGCTCTGTCGCCCAGGCTGGAGTGCAGTGTCGCGATCTCAGCTCACTGCATCCTCCACCACCCGGCTTCAAGTGATTCTCCTGCCTCAGCCTCCCAAATAGCTGGGATTACAGGCACCCGCAACCACGCCCGGCTAATTTTTGTATTTTTAGTAGAGATAGGGTTTCATGATGTTGCCCAGGCTGATCTTGAGCTCCTGTCCTCAGGTGGTCCACCTGCCTCCGCCTTCCAAAGTGCTGGGATTACAGGCATGAGTCACCACGTACGGCCAGAATGCACTCTTGATATATGCAATCATTTGAATGGATCACAAGGAAATTATGCTGCATGAAGAAAAAGCAATCTTTTAAAGTTACATAAACTCTATGATTCATTTCTAGAACCGTTTCTATTTTATTTTTATTTTCATTTTTAATTTTGTTTTTATCATCCAGCCCAAAATGTCATGTAGAATAGTTTTTAAATGATAATATTGTCAAGATGAAGAACAGATTAGTGATTGCCAGGGTTTAGGGGCTGGGGAAGCGGTGCGTGTGGCTGTGCAGGGGTGCAGGAGCCTTGTGGACGTGAAGCAGTTCTGTATCTTGGTTGTGTTGATGGTAACCCAAAGCTACATATTTGATAGAATTACACAGAACTACACACACACACACACACACACACACACACACACACACGAGCACTTGTGGCTGGTGAAAGCTGAATAAGCTCTGTGTATCGTACCAATTTGAATTTCCTGGTTTTTGACATAACTATGTTGTAGTTATATGAGGCATTAACACGGGGAGAGGCTAGGTGAAGGTGCTCAGGACTTCCCCGTACATTTCTTTTTTACAACTTCCTGTGAATCATTTCAAAATAAAAAGTTTTTGTCTAAAAAATGTACAAACACTTTGGAAAACAGTTTGGCAGTTTCTTTAAAAATTCATCATACCCCATGGCCAGGCGCCATGGCTCCTGCCTGTAATCCCAGCACTTTAAGAGGGTGAGGCGGGCGAATTACCTGAGGTCAGGAGTTGGAGACCAGCCTGGCCAACATGGTGACACCCCATCTCTACAAAAAATACAAAAATTAGCCAGGTGTAATGGTGTACACCTGTAATCCCAGCTACTCGGGAGGCTGAGGCGGGAGAATTGCTTGAACTCGGGAGGCGGAGGTCTCGGGAGCCGAGACCGTGCTACTGCACTCCAGCCTGGGCAACAGAGTGAGACTCTGTCTCCAAAAAAAAAAAAAGAGGCTGAGGTGGGCAGATTATTTGAGGCCAGTAGTTTGAGACCAGCCTGGCCAACATGGCAAAACCTCGTTTCTACTAAAAATACAAAAAATTAGCTGGGCGTGGTGGGGCACGCCTGTAGTCCCTCCTACTTGGGAGGCTGAGGCACAAGAATCACTTGAACCTGGGAGGCAGAGGTTGCAATGAGCCAAGATCGTGTTCCAGCCTGAGACTGTCTCAAAAAAAAAAAAATTTTTCATCATACCCCCATGATATGACTCAGCCATTCCACTCTCCAGTATTTACCCAAGAGAAGCGAAAGCAGATGTCCACAAAGAGACTTGCACGTGAGTGCTCACAGCAGCTTTATGTGTGATAGCCCCACACTGGAAACAAAACAGGTCAATGATGGATCCACACATTGTAGAATATCCACACAGTGGGATACTTCTCAGCAAGGAAAAGGAGCAAAGTGTTGATACACGCAGCAGGATGATGAATCTCAAAATAGTTATGCTGAATGAAGGAAGCCAGACACAAAAGAGAACATACCATGTGGTTCCATCTATATAAAAATTATAGAAACTGCAAACTAATCTTTAGTGATGGAAAGAAGTTCAGGCTGGGTGCAATGACTCATGCCTGTAATCCCAGAACTTTGGGAGGCCGAGGCAGGCAGATCACTTGAGGTCAGGAGTTTGAGACCAGCCTAATCAATATGATGAAACCCTGTCTCTACTAAAAATACAAAAAATAGCCTGGTATGGTGGTTCAAGCCTGTAACCCCAGGTACTCAGGAGGCTGAGGCAGGAGAATCACTTGAACCTGGGAGGTGGAGGTTGCAGTGAGCCAAGATTGTGCCATTGCACTCCAGCCTGGGCAACACAGTAAGACTGTCTCAAAAAAAAAAAAAAAAAAGGATCACTGCAGTACAGGGTGGGCAGGGGTGGGATGGAGGGAGGGATTACCAAGAAGCCCAAGGAAGTTTTTGAGGGAGATGGATGTTATCACCATTGCAGTGGAGTTTTCACCGGTGTATACATTTATTAAAATGTATACACAGTGGCCGGGCCGGGAGCAGTGGCTGGGCCGGGAGCAGTGGCTCACGCCTGTAATCCCAGCACTTTGGGAGGCCGAGGTGGGTGGATCACAAGGTCAGGACTTCAAGACCAGCCTGGCCAATATGGTGAAACCCCATCTCTACTAAAAATACAAAAATTAGCCGGTCATGGTGGCGGGCGCCTGTAGTCCCAGCTACTCAGGACGCTGAGGCAGGAGAATCACTTGAACCCGGGAGGCAGAGGTTGCAGTGAGCCGAGGTTGCACCACTGCACTCCAGCCTGGGTGACAGAGAGAGACTCCTTCTCAAACAAAACAAAACAAAACAAAACAAACAAACAAAAAGACTCATCAAATACGTTCTAAATAGGTGCATCTTATTATACATCAGTGATGCCCCAATAAAGTGGGAAAATCAAGCTGGGTGAGTTGACAGAGGGTGACGAGGAACAGGTGCCCTTTTATTTAGGGTGCCAATTCTGTCCAAGGTTCTGCTCTGACAATTCCTCAGGGATTTCTGTTCTTCTGACCGGATGGGTGGCTCCCAGGTTTCCTAAGCCTGGGGCTCCGGGCTCCGTTGGATCGAACTGAATGGCATCCCTTGTGATTGGCCTGAACTCAGAAGAAATTACCCATTAGGGAGCAGCCTTCCCAAGCATCTGACCCTTTTTGCCCAGATGAGGTCAGGGGAGCCCAGAGAGGTTACCTCCTTGCCGCAGATCACACAGCTCACCTAGGGTGAGTAGCGAACCCGTGAACCAGGCTGGAGGGGGAAGAGGGTGAAGCCGCCTCTGTGTAGACGTGGGAAGCTCAGCTGTGAAGGCCCGGCCATCCTGGCCATGGCAGATGAGTCCTACAGACTTGGAGAAGCGAGCTAATAAAACTGCTTCTGCATGGATTTATAATTAGCAGTTTCTGTGAAGCCTGAGTCCAGCCCAGAGCTCAGGAGCCAAGCGCAGCAACTCTCACTCAACCCCACCACCAGCTTGGGCTATTCACCTCAGGGGGATTGGGGAGAGCTGATTGGAAGCTGGCAAGGGCTTGTCCTACCCCTCGGAATCCAAACTTACTGCCTGTCCCCTGGTGCTGCCTAGGAGGGGCCTGGGATCCACATTCTGCAAGGACCCATCCAAAGAGGAGGAGCTGTTTTGTCTGCAGAAGTTTGGGTGGAGAGCCGGGTGTGGTGGCTCACGCCTGTAATCCCAGCACTTTGGGAGGCTGAGGCAGGCAGATTACCCAAGGTCAGCAGTTCAAGGCCAGCCTGGCCAATGTGGTGAAACCCTCGTCTCTACTAAAAATACAAAAATTAGCCTGGGCATGGTGGTGGGTGCCTGTAGTCCCAGCTACTCAGAAGGCTGAGGCAGGAGAATCACTTGAACCCAGGAGGCAGAGGTTGCAGTGAGCGGAGATCACGCCACTGCACTGCAGCCTGGGTGACAGAGCGAGACTCTGTCTCAAAAAAAAAAAAAAAAAAAGAGTGCGGGTGGAGTGGCCAGTAGAGTAGCACCGCTGCTTTCTCAGTGACAGGGCTGTCAGGAGACAGAGCAGGGTCCGGCTTTCCCATGAGTTCTCTCCTGGCCCCCGTGGTGTCCCTCCGTCCCCACCCAAATACTACCGCAGCTCTGTCCCTCACCTTCGCTGCATCTCTGGTCCTTAGCCTTTCGTGATCTCAGCAGCCCTGGAGCTTCAAATACTATCATTCATTGCTTGGTGTATCAGAAAGCTTGCCATAGGTTCTTTTTGCTTTAATATGACTGACAAAGTAAGGCTAATGGATTCAGCTGGCCAAAAAAAAAAAAAAAGCAAAAACAAAGTCCTCATGAGACTCAGACAGCAAAAGATCAAAGATGCCTGCCCCCTGCTCCCTGCATCCTCATCCCACAGGATGACACTGAAATAAGAGGGGCCCAATGAGGACAGCGTGAGCAGGAGGCACCCTGTTGCTGAGCTGCAGCTGTACCCTAAGGAGGAGGACGAGGAAGGAGCCTCAAACCTCATCAGAGCCAAGGGCCACGAGAAACTCTCATAAAGGCTCCCAGGAAGATGGGAGGTGGGGACAGGGCCATGTGGCAGCAACTCACAAACCTCCCATGCTCTCATGTTCTGGGAGGACCACAGGGAGTTCTGCCAAGGCTTAGACCAGCAGCGGGGAAGCTGGGCCTCTGTGGCCTCTGTGGATAGGGACAAGGGCTGCGGGACATCGGCTCTGCTCCGAGCGGTTCCCCTACAGTGAGTGACAACCAACCCTAATGTCTCAGTGGTTTACAATACAAAGGTGAATTTCCTGTCTGGGATCCCTGTTGGCTGTGAGCAGGCTGTGACTCGGCTCCATGCATCTTCCTAATTCAGGGCCCAGGCACACATAGCAGTCCCGCTTGGGCTATGCTGTTGTCCCGGCAGAGGCTGAGCAGCAGCAGAACCATCCAAAGGCTCTTCAAACCTCTGCTCAGAGTGGCCCCTGCCTGTCTCACGGCCAGACCTGACAATGAGGAGTGGGAGGGAGTATAATCCTTTCCAGTCCAGGCAATGAGTAGCTGGGAGCAACCATTTGCTCTAACCCCTCTAATAACTCTGACAACTCCAACACAGATATCTGCAGCCCCTTCCTCCCCCAGAGCGCCAGACCTGGATACGCCATAGCCTGCTACTCAGCCCTACTGATGCACCCATGCAGCTTGCATTGAGCCCAACCCGCATTCTGGATTGCCTCTAGCTGAAACTTCGTGTCCCCATTCTGGTTGAGGGCACCACCGTGTGTTCAGTGGCCCTAGTCCCCAATCCAGAGGTCATGCCAGACCCCCTTTCTCCCTCCTTCCCCACAGCCAGTTCATCAGCAAGTTCTTCCGTGTCCCCATCAGAGTTACACTGCCACCCCTCGGCTTTCTGCCCCCAAATCCATCCTGTGCACAGCTGTGAAGTGGGCTTTACGAAGACCCATTCTCTCTGCGAAACTGTTCGGAGCTTCCCATTAGCCCCCGAATAAAATCCAGCCTCCCCATAGTGGCCTCGAGCCTCTCCCACCCTCGGCCACCTCTCCTCTTGCTGGCCTTGAATCTTCCAACATTGGCAAAATATTGCTCCTGGCCGGGTGCTGTGGCTCAGGCCTGTAATCCCAGAACTTTGGGAGGCTGAGGAGGGCAGATCACCTGAGGTCAGGAGTTCGAGACCAGCCTGGTCAACATGA